>NW_006799970.1:1021664-1039143 GCF_000485575.1 Poecilia formosa | reverse complement strand
AAAATTAATATGGTTTAGAGAAGTGAAAGTTATTTGTGAATTAATTTTGTAATTTGATAGAATTCATAATGCTAAATGGAGCATTTTAAAAGAATGTTGTTTGGTTTAAAGATATATTACAGTAATTTCTGGTGTAATGAAGTTGGTTCTATACCTGAAGTATGTTGTATATGAAGTGTGTTTATAACACACAAGAAGAATAAATCTTCGGGTTGAATGTGAAGGAAGCTCAACGTGTGTGTCTCGTCTTTCTCATACCACAGCATCACACGTTGAGGGAATATCATCTAATACATTACCCTCAGCCATCGTAGGTTGCAGGGTAACAATTGCTTGGATCAAACCTATTCGCAAATCCAGAATAACTTGATTTAAATCTTCTTTAAAGCTTAAAAAAAGGATAAAGTTTCTCACCATCATGGCCATTTTCACTTTGCTCCATGTAGACAGGAGCTCTTTGGGGAACAGGTCGATGCTTCTTTCTGCAACAAACACCAAAGAAACATCCACTTATGCTAAAAAAAAACAAAAAAAAAACAAACTTTCTGAAAAACTCAAGACACAGCAAATATCATGACTTTTTTTTTCCCACTTCACAGCTAAACTACTTGAAATTCTTGTCACATTATTGTTCGCTTTATCAAACTCTCTCAGAGTAGAAGGAAAAATAGAAGCTGAGAGGAAAAGTGTTGGAAAAGAAGTGGGGAGGTGGGGGAAAGATAAAAGAACAGCTCCTACTTGGAAGGTTTCCAGCATGCACACACTGTCACCAGGGTGATTAGGAGGAATATGCCCCCGGTGGACAGGATGATGTATAATGAGCTCCGTCCTGAACCAGAGTGGTAGACAGAAGAAAGGAAAACGCAGAAAAAGAGCCATTAATAAAAGTGTAATTAAAGTCCTGCCTTTTAAATATACTGTAGCTGCTGTAATTAAACCCGAAACCTTTCTGGTCAGTTCTTTTGTCACATTTCTTTTTATCTTACTGGCATGACTGGGACGCGGTGGACAGAAAGGGGAGTCAGTCTGAGATCTTGTGTGGCGCTGCTGTGCATGCAGAGGAAGTGTGGAGCATGTCGGAGGGCCTGTAGCAATCTGCTCATGCGTCACACAACAGCACAGCAATAATGAAGTCAGAATTACTGAGGCTCACTGAGGCAAAGCGCTCTCCCCACCTGCCTCCTTTCCCGTCTCCCTCCTCACAAATAGCTCTTTGCTCATTGGATTGGACGCTCCCCGCCCATCTCTCCCAGCCTCAGTTTGCAGTTCTGCCCCGGCGCCCCACAGCAGCAGCTCCGAGGCGTCGCTCTTACGGACACAGCCGGGATTTGCACTCGTCGTAAACAACATTGTTAGGGAGGCCGGCATGCCTGTGTACTGGCTGCCGTGAGTTGATAATTGGTTTGATGGGCCCCTGGAAAATGAACGGTTTGTAAACAAAGTACTGAAAGTCCTGAGACTCGTTTCATTTTTGTATGCTTCTGTTGTAGGAAGACTTGTACAGTAAGGTCTTTCTTTCAGCTTTCTGTATGTTTTACAAAGACTTTACTTGCACTTGGGCTGCTTTTCTACTCAGTCTTGTATGTTTTTTGTTGTTTTTTTAATTCAGAGATAATAAAAGGCTTCTGAAGACAGAACTACTTAAGAACTACTTACCTAAAAATATACAACTCTGCAAACCTTTGCTGAAGCTAATTTAAAAATAAGTCTAAATATCAATATTTTATTTAGCTCAAACTCATTCCTAAGTTGTGATCACCCACAAGTGCTTGTGGTTTTAGCTAGAAGTTAATGAACCAGCATTTAGAAAACATCCTTAAAGTTCATGTATTTCTACAGCCAGTTTGTAAGACTATCTCATGAAACTCAGTCATGCAGAACTTGTTCAGTTTGCTTTAAAATATAGCTTTTGTTATATCGCTGTTGTTACAAACCCATTCAAATTAAGTGATTAATATACTCTTCATAAAAATAAAATAAAAGAATACACCAAAGCTGCCACCTCTGATCCATACATTTCTGCATCTGGGATTTTCGTTTAGCTGAACCAGGGAGAGTCAAACATTGATTCTGATCAATTTTGTTGTTGAAAGTAATTTGTAAATATAATACCCAACCAGCATTTAGTCTCTCCTGAGAAATATTAAAATTTGTTAGTATGAACAACGTTGACAGTGTTAAGTTTAACATGTTATGAAAAGGTAGACTTCTTATTATCTCTTATGTGTGAATGGGCAGGTTTACATTTATAGGAACAAATACAATGTAAAATATTTGAGGGATTTCATCAAGTAGCAATGGCAGTTTCAAAAAGCATATTTTTCATTCGTGTAACATTTCCATTTCTTAGTATTTGCTTATCACCCTCCCGACCCCACTAGGAACAAGGGTGTATAGAAAATTTATGGATGGATGGATGGATGGATGGATAGTATTTGCTTATGTCTTCTGTCTCACATTTATTCACTCTAATTTTTTTATATTGTCAAAATTGGACACAAAGACTGTAAAGAAAATTGGTCACAAGTCAGATGAAAACTTTAAAAAGTTGAAAAAGCCTATTAAAAGAACTATTGATCAAGACCAATATAAGAAATGAAAACAAACTGCATATAAATCAATATTCAGTGTTCGATGCAACTGGTCGAAAGTGCTGTACTCAAGCACAATACTTCAGATATTTTCACCTTAAAATTTTTAGAGCTGAAAAAATGTTTTGAGGCAAGACTTTGAAGCGTTTAGGATAAATTACCCAGTTCAACTCAACAGGTTTTGATTGTCCATCATCTCATTCCACTTGTGATCTTGTGTTATAAGGCTTCTGGCAGAGTAACATGTCACCTACTGTAGACGGTGAGGCGAACAGGGATGCTCTTCATGCTGCTGATGGGGTTCTCCACTGTGCAGGCATAGACGTCGTCATCGGACATCAGGACGCGTGAGATGGTCAACACCTTCTGGTCGTGTGAAAGCAGAAGGCGTGAGTCATTGGTCAGCACCTTCCCTCCTTTCAGCCAACTGTACGTGGGCTTTGTGCCGTTATCGTGGGAGCAGTGGAGGTGGAAGTGCTCGCTGTACTCCAGGACAGAAGAAGCCATCATCTGGATGTAAGGTTTTGACACAGGAACTGAGGAGGATAACAGGACCAAAGTACAAGTACAGCACAAAGACGCAGAACATGGTGAAACAGTTTTATATTTTTGGTCACTTATATACAGTATTTGTTGGACTATAAGCCGCTACTTTGTCCTCACGCTTTGAACCATGCAGCTCATAGCCTGGTGCGGCTTATACGTTTGCAGTTTTTTTTTATTTTATTTTTTTTTAAACTTTGTGGCTGCGGCTTATAGTGAGGTGCGCTCTAGATAGTCCGGAAAATACGGTAAGTATTTCGAGCCTGTATTTATTGCAATTTTGATGATTGTGTCTCACAGGGAATGTAAACTATAGTCTATATTAAGATCAACTAATCTATTCCACTGTGTAAAATAAGTGAAAAAAAAAAATATTACTTTTTTATGATATTCTGTTTTGAGCTGCACTTGTATAGTGGGTTTGAGAGTGAATTTCTTATTATAGGAAACTCACTATCGCAGCCCATAAACCCATATTGCAATCACACTGTTTTGACGATTTTTTTTTTCCCCACACACACACATACATATATTATTTAAAAATAAATAGCATGGTATTTTATTTAAAACCAATGTGGTGCACAAAGTTAGTCTGAATACCATCCACGGTCAGCTCAATGTAGTGCTCTCCGGTGAACGTGTCGTCTGTGATGGAGATTTCGACCTCGTACGTCCCTTCATCTGATAGCTGCAGGTTGTGGAGTAGCAGGGAGCCATTCTCGAACACCTGGATTCGGTGGCGAAACTCAGGCCTCAGGTTTCCAATGATCTCTGTGCCGATTGACTGAACGACGGTGACGGGCTTTACTTTGTCCTTCTTGACCTGCCACTTGATGACAGGCTTGTCAGCGCTGCTGCTGGAGTAGCTGACTGACAAGAGGGCCTCTCTGCCCACCGTGCCCCTCACCACTTGGGTCTGGCTGGTCACGTTCACGCCAAGTGCCTCACCTGGAGGGCAGGGAGACAGTGGTGAGGTCATGAACGGTTGAGAGAATATTCAGACCTTGTTCACTTCTTAATATATTGTTTTTCACAATAAGGCCACAGAGTTATTCGTTTCATTGGCATTTTATGCAATCGCAACATGGTGCTTAATTGTGAAGAGGGGAATAGTAAACCTTTTTCATTTTACTTATACAGTTCTGTGTTTGTGCTGCATTAAGTTTCATTAAATCAACTCTTTGCTGAATCGTCTTTATGCGGCTGTTGCTGCAGATCTTTTGAGATTTGTCTCTTATTTATTAAGTGACTGAAAGTTTTGGGTTATAAAATAGCTGGAACTCATTCAGATCGAATCATTGTCTTTCATAATAATGTGCTGTATGTTGTCACAGATTCTCAGTGAAATAATGTAAAAAATGAACATTGTTGGAACTACACCATTTCATTGCCAATATGGCTGAAATTTTCAGGGTCATCATTCTGCAGGAATGTGAGCCTTCAGTTTTTCTTCACAAAATAAATCAGTTTTGCTTCAGGATATAGGCTATGTCCACGATCCTATGATGCATGACAAGCCTGCCTGTCTCTGTAGAGGAAACGGATCACCAAAACACCATGTGAGCTCTGGATTTCTACAGCTCCTCCAGAGTACCTGTAGACCTCCTGCTTGCGTCTCTGATTAATGTTGTGCCAACCCTTGAGGAAAGTGACAGACTTTAGCTGTCACTTGTTGATGAGTAGCACAAGAACCAGCTGTGAATAGTTGGGGGAATGTTGTGCTGCAGCAGAGGAAGAATCTGATCACATTAACTGAGGGAAAGTCAGAACTAATAAAAACAGAAATGAGAACAGACGGAGCTAAACAAGAATTAAACAGGGACTTTTAAAGAAATTAAAAGAACAATTGGATTCCTCGGTACAAAAATAGCAGAACACAAGGAAGAGGTAAGAAACTCGGTGCAAAGAAACTTTGAAGGGAACATTCCTTTGGTGTATCTGTTTGTTTTTAATCTGTACAATAGAAACATTTGTTTTTCTGAAATATTGTCCCTTTCTTTTGCCCCTGCTAGATTTCAGTGCGTCATATTGCATTATAGACCCTGAAGCTGATCTGCAAAGTCCAACATGTACTGTAAAGATAGCTGCTGATGGTGCATGCCCCCACACTATCTGAAACAGTTGCTCGCTGTTCGGTCTCTGTGTTATCGACAGCAAATCATCTACATATTTCTCGCCTGGTGGCAAGTTTGGCACACCTACAACGATGAGCAACTGTCCTGAACTAATTAGTTGACCTCTCGTATCACGAACAACTTTCTTTTTCTTTTTTGGAAGGTGGCCAACGTGAGTGGTGTTGGAAACAAGTAATTAAAAAAATTGAGAGGATGAAAAGGTTGTGCAGGGGTGACGGGGGAAATGCGTTTTTAAAAAGATGTGAAACTGTTTAGAAGATCTCTCTTTTTTTTGATTATAACAACCTCCTCTTCAGTGAGTGAGGCGAAGTTGCTCCAGAGACGGACTTAATGACACGCATGCCTGTTTTTATTTGATCCTAAACGTCTCAATCGCTAATCTGCTTCTCAGGAACTCGCTGCTGGAATTTCTCATGACCTCTCAGAGAGCGAGAACAAGGCTTGTGCTAATTTTGATTTGTGTTCCCCTGTTATCGCCTGCCTCTTAGGGAGGGCTTTATAATGTAAGTCACATTTTACCTTTACATTGGAGCCCTGTCTGGGAAACCAAACAAAGCAAAGCCATTATGTTCACAGTGGAGGTAGCCATAACTCAGCCGTAGCCGGACACATGGAGGTCCAAACATTGGCTGCGAGCCTGATGGAGGGCATCCTACTGTTCGGCTCCAGTGATGGAGAGATCAGCCTGCGAGAGAGGGAGAGTCTGCGGCGCTCTTTCACAGAGAAGCAGTTAGCAGGGCATCGCCTCATTGCTGTGGTAACCGTTTGGTCCCCTTGACTAGAGTTGCCAAGGCAATAACACAAAGGGCACGATTGTTGCAATGAGTTTACTCCCTTGAAAAGAGCGAGCGACAGAGAGAGAGGGAGAGAGAGAGAGGCTTACAGAGAGAAATTCTTTGTCACTGGTGAAGCTGGAGATAGACACAGGATCCAGTGATTCTAACCAAATCTGGCCTGCTTGGGTGAACTGGGCCCATGGTACTGTTGTGAAATACATTTTTCGTGGTTAGTCCTTTGGAACGAGCACTTAAACATATTAACTGTTCTTTATCATCTCTCTTGACCTGGTATTGTCCTCTTCATATACTCTCTTAATGGCCACTTCAAGTTCCCTTTGGGCACAAAGTGGGAACTCAGCGAACCCATTCAGAGACAAAGCACACGAACACAAAAGGCAAAATCTCCTAGACTCATTTAACCTCTCGCTTACTTCCATTTGAAGAATGACAATAGGGAAAAAAATAAAAGAAAGTCAACACCCTTCACGTTTGCCAGGTGACAACTGTTTAAAATGTTCTGTTAGTTTGGTTAACATTCTTGACTGGACGGCAAATATCGGTACCTACCCGTGAAGAGGAGGAGGAGGAGGTAGAGGACGAAGAGCGTCAACAGTGGAGGAATGTCCCTGAAGTTGCTGAGTTTAGAGGAGGGCTTCCTCTCTACCTTCATCTTGTGTCCTGGGCAGAGTGTTTCTCCCGCTCAGTGAGCATGGTTTATCCACCCCGGGCACGTCTCTGCGGCACAGCACTCTCTCCACTGCCTGCCTGCCTGCGACGCTGGCCTCTGCCTGGTCACACTGAGCCCCACTCTCCCCACAGCACCCCACTCACAGCCAACAACGGCCAACTGTGTGTGTGCGCGTGCGTGTGTCCATGTGTGTGTTCATGTGACACAGAGACGGTGTGGATAGAGTAGATCAGTCCTTCTTTTCTTCCTAACTTTGATCTTTAAAAGTAGGGGACGAAAGGAAAATGTGTTTTAAACAGGCCTTATTGTGTTTTGACGCTTCATAATCTACAAACAGAATTAAATGTTAATGGTTTTTGATTTGTGACTAGTTTAAATAAATCAGGGACTCTTATAGGAACATGCAAAGTGTCTTTTTTGGTTGGTTTTGTCTCACTGTTCTGTGCTAATTCACAGTATAAAGCATACTGTATGTAAATTTGCAGTTAACCAAAGAAACTATGAAGGCTATTTTCTGCTCCAGCCTTTGACCAGGTACATCAGTGGTATATCACAGTGCCTCACTAATGTCCTTTTTAATGCTTCAACATTTTATCAGGTTTAAATCATAAACATTAATGTATTTTACCATGATTTTTTTGTTTATTTTTCTCCTTTTTGCTGCAGCCTATGCAGGAGACACAACAAAACGCTATGTGGTGTGCAAAACGAAAAAAGCACATAACTCTGAACACACCATCCCCTCTGTGAGACCTGGTAGTGGCAGCATCATGCTGTGGGAAAAATATTCATTAGCTTGGACAAGGAAGAGAGATTGAAGGATGGAGCTAATTACAGGCCAATTCTGAAATAAAACCTGTTGGAGGCGGTGACCTTTATCCACCAGGATAATGAACCTGACCAGTATGATGGAACGGTTTGGATGAAATCATATGCATGTGTTATAAAGCCTAAATCCGTAGTTTGAAATTTACAGCTGCTCTCCATCCACTTTTTCTGGTCTTGAACTATCTTGCAAAGAGTGGTCAGAGAAACATCCTTAAAGACTTTCTGCTGTGATTGCAGTGAAAGGTGGTTCTCTGAAGTCTTTGCTCAGGAATTTTGAATCCAGAGGTAAAAAAAAAAAAAAACACAAACAAAAACCTTTTAGATTCTTATTTGATGAAAATGATGCTGAAAACCATACTTTTGCAAAGTACTGCACCTGTTTAGTTATTTTATGACAAAATGAGCAGCAAATTACCAAACCACTACTTACTTTGTCCTCTAGGCGGAGTAGAGGCTGCATTAAGACAGCAACCTCTCATTTGAGAAACAAAGTGAGTAGCGGGAGGGGGGGATGCATCAAAAGAACAGCCAAGGCCATGTTTTCACATTAAAGCTGTGCAAAAGTGAAGGAAACGCATCAAATGCACTGCTGGGGAAAACAAAAAGACCTAAGAAGCAGCAGATGAGGCAGAAAACTTTAATTGAAAGACTTTTACACCATACATCTTTTGCCCACAACCAGATAGGTTTTTTTTTTTTTCTTTTTTTAGTTTGTCTGTCTCTTTATTTCAGTCCAGATAAACAAGTCTTTGCATGTGGTCTGATGAGTCAGCAGCCATTATAAGTGATCTATCTCTCCGACTTCCGGACGCTCTCTTTTAATCTGGATTTTGTTGGAAACAAAAGGTCGCCTCTCTCCAGAGTGGAAATCATGGTTGTTGAAGAGCCGCAGGACTGTGGGAGCAGCTCCTGTTTTAGTCACCCAAACGCTCAGCCCCCTGTGTACCCTGCCATCGAAGTCGAACCTCTCCCCTTCGCCTCTGCCCCCGCTAAAGAGCAGACCTCCCCACTCCTCTCATCCCCTAACGGTCTCTGAGTCAAGCGGGACGCTTCTTCTCAGACATGAAAGGCAGAAAGGGAAACGGACTGAGAGATTCAGACAGTTTTAGCTTAAATGTTTCATGACTGAAGCCATTGATGTTCTCACTAAAGTTATTCACCAGACGTTTCTGTAAAATTGACCAAATTGTCACCTATGGAATGCATCAAGGGTGTTTTTAAAAGATTTTCTAGTTTGCTGTTTTTCTCAACATGTCTGATGATCTGGGGCACAGAGCAACTAATGTGAGATCTATTATATCTACGTTGTGATTTATTTTTCCTCCTGCTTAGATTTATTTTCAAATTTCTTTCTTTATAGGTATTTAATTGGCCTCGTTTGCACCATATGTAAGAATATTGCATGGATTTCAGAAAACTATGGTAATCATAAAACATGCGGAGGCATTCTGAGAAGAAGTCAAGGTTCACTGTGTAAAAACTAGATTTTTTTTTATCTAAGATCTTTAGTGATTATTTAAAGTCAAATTGCTGTAAGAAGCAACCTGGTAAATTTGTTGCATTAAGATTATTTTCAAGTCCCAACTATTATGTCTGCCCATGCCGTTGCAATTGGCAAACATTGCAATGGCAGGTTCTCAGTTAATATTAGAAGGAAGAAAAGGGGAAACAATCTCATTTCTTGAGGATCAGAAAGAAAGATATTCTTGAAGTCTCATGTAAAGATTCAAACAGGAATATAAAGTCGATTCGTACCAATCAAAGTTCTGGATTCCTGTTCCTTCTGTGATGTCATCCAGTCATCTCTTCGGTGTGGAAATCCATATGACATTTCTCAGCTGTGCTTTTTTTTTTTCTTTGACATTTATTAGTGGAAAAACAAGCAAAGAAAAAAAAAAGATGTTTGCAACATTTCTTCTTCCTGATTAGCGTCTGGCTGTGACAAAGTGTATCCTTACGCATCTGTCTGATCTTATAAACTTTTAGGATCATTATCCAGTGCGTAGATTTTCCTGTGAAGCAACACAATTAAGATAGTTTTGCTATTCGTGGTCATAACATTATGCGTCTTTATATTTTGTGTCTTGTTTCTTGACGGTGATCAGGAGTAGTTTAAGGTTAATTTATGTATTTCCTGTAACTTCCTGCTAAATTGTGTGACTTTGCTAAAATAAAATAAATAAAAACAGGAGTGCCTGAGATGGTGGGCCAGTGGGATAACCACTGGAAATAATATAATTGCGCCCCCTGCTGTTTATGTCCTGGCTTATTCATTTCTAATTATCACCCAGGAGACTCTGTATCTTTTTTCCCACTGACAAGCTGTCTAAGAAGTAGAACAAGCCAACCAAGCAGAGCTTTCCTATTTTTTACTCCTAAAATAGTCCAGCTTCAGCTACTCAAAATTTCCAGAGATGTTTAAGCCTACCATCTGTTTTACTAAGTCCTCCTTTCAGTTTCACAGCAATCACGGTTTCTTTCCAGGCTGACTTTTTTTTTTTTTTTTTCCCCTTAAACTGTGCCTTTCTCTTCACTGTCAGAATTCAATCTACAGCGCAAAGTGGGTGTTGTGCTATGTTTGGAGGTGTGCATAATATTGATTGTTCACCCACAGTCATTAAAGAGACAGCAGAACGTGGCCATGGCTCCTCTGGGACTGAGTAGGAGAAAAGAATAGGTCCAAATAAAACCCGTAGAGGATGTTTATGAGATGGAGGAGGAGGAAGAGGAGCAATGTCAGCCTGAGAAGGAAGTGTTTGCACTCTGCCATTGCCAAACCACTTCTAACAAGACGTCGGCTGTCCTATCTCTACAGCTGGTGACACAGCCCATCACTTGCGTGCGTGTGTCAGTGTGTGTGTGTGTGTGTGTGTGCGCATGAGAGACGGTGGGAATGAGTGACTCGAGTGTTGATGAGCATGTTAAAGTATGGGCTGTGTTCTTCCTGTGCGAGGAAGCATGTGCAGCTCGGGTTTGTGCAGTGTGCTGCATGGCTCAGATGTGTGTGGGTGGGCTGAGTGGGTGCACAGGGAGACTGAAGATGCACTATCCTCTTTCTCATAAAGTGAACAAGACTGCCTCGGCAGATGAAGAGAAATGGAGGTACACTTCGGCGGCGTAGCCAGCCTTATTGTAATAAGTCGTCTATTATTGAAAACGGCTCCTTGCGAAGTTATTTATACCGCTTGACCTTTTGCCACATCTGTTGCGTCACAGCCTCATAATGTTAGAGAAAGTAGAGAGCAACTGGGAAGGGTAGGGATACATAATATTCAAAACTTTTTGTTCTTTTTTTTCTACGAGTGAAAATCTGAAAAGTGTGGCATGCGTTTGCACTTACTCACCTATGTAGATATTTTTCCAAACCACCTGTTCAAACGTCAACATTCGTTCTTGTAGGAATACGAGTTTTTTTTTTTCAGGTCTGGCCAAATGTTCCAAAATAAATGTCCGTCTGGACTTTGACTAGGCCATTCTTAGACATGAACACGCTACGATAATTCCCATCATAGTTCTGGATCAATGTTAAAATTATTACATTGTTGAAGGCCACATTCTTCAAGGTCTCTTCAAATATAAGATTTCCATCTATCTTCACATAAACTGTTACTTACTGGCACCCTCAGAAGGATGCATTCAATGCTTCTTGACGCTGCTACCACCATGTTACAATGTGGAGATGGTGTGTTCACGCATTGAGTTTGGAATGTAAACCCAAAATTTCCATTGTCCACTGGGTTCAGCTCTGGCCAGAGATACTTCTTACACAGCTTTGCTGTTGCCCCAACACGGCTTTTGGCAACAACCCCTTACAGCTGTTTTCTGGCCACCCCTAAACATAAGTCCATATTCCTGCTGTTCACAGCTGCTAGTTTTCTTGTCAATAGATTCCCAAAGCTATTATGACCATCCTGTGGCTGTCCAATATTTCTTCCATTTTGGGAAGGTGGATCAATTAATTGCCGTTTGAGATTTTCAAAGTATGAGTTATTGTTTCATAGCCCAAACCTGCTTCCAACAACTGAATATTATGATCCTCATTAGTCTGCATGATGCTGTTTATTCACAAATATTTCCTAACGATCTTCTGAGGTCTTGACAGAACGGCTGTATTTATATAAACTCACTTTACCAGTTAAGGAACTTGTGAAGGCAACTCTTGGTCTGCATTTTATTTTGGGGTGTCAGAGTAAACAGCTGACGAATGTATATGCCTTGTCACTCTTTTCAAATCATTGTGCACCATTTTGTGCTGCATATAAAATCTTATTAAACTACATTAAGGTCTGTAGCTGCAATATGGCAAAATGTGGAAAAGTTAATAATTTTGCAAGAGAAAACATCTGGAGATACGATTAAAGCATCTGTGCCATTTAATCTACGCCGGCTCTGCAACCATGCAAAAACATAATTACTATAATAAAGCCGTGTTGTCTAATAAACATTATTGCTACCAAACCTGGGAACTCTGTCTGCAGCTCGAAAAACACACATTTATGTCATAAATTATTCATGAGGTTTCTTGCATTAGTGAGCTCCACGGGAGACAGAAAAATGTCTCAGCTTCAATAAAACATGCTTCCTCTGATTAAATGCTCTGCTACTGTTGCAGAGGAGAACGAGCGGCTGAACTTTTAGCCATTTAATGCGAGGATGAGACGCAGGTGAACATCAAGGGGCCTGTGTGAAACAAACACATCCTCAAGTTTCACTGTATAGTTAGAATGGATTTATTAGTGCAATGCCACGACTCTACACCAAAAGTTCAGATACTACTCAGTTAAATTTTTGAAGCACAAGGGCTCTGAAAAAACTTACAGCACAACACAGGAACAGAGCATATAGAACCATTACCGCGGAAGGTAAAGCTGTACCAAAATGCATCTGGATAAGAGTGTAGATACGGCATGCTTACTGCTCTGGAAGATCAGATTTATAGAAAAAATGCTTGTGAAAAGTCTTCCCACATGGTCAGAAACATATAAACAACAAATAGAACATACATAGCTACGTCTCTTTTGGCGATTTGGATGCTTTAATTGTTTTTGTAAGCAAGTCAGAAAACGGTCAAAATACAAGCACGTCAAAAAACAAAAACAATAAAACCAACAAAAAAAACGTGGCAAATAAAAAAAAAACAAAAAAAAACAACAGAAGCCACTAGTCACAAAAAGTGATGCATACAAGGTGTATACATGGGATATATGCACTGATCCATTCAAAAAAAAAGAAACAGAAAGAAAAAAAACAGCCCTGTTTAGCTTTTGGCAGACATTCATTTTCACATTCACAGATCATCGTCTAAAAACTAGCACAGTACCAGAAATTTCACAAGTACATGCAGTGAGTCGCAGATTCTGGGTCAAACATATCCGTACTGATGAGGCTGCCGAAGAAGCAGGGAGGGAGTGTTAAAGTTCACAAATATTTCACATGACACACCCTCGAAACTGTTCATTTTCTAAAGCTAACTCATGTTGGGGAGTCGGGCAAGGGGGGGGGGGGGGAGAGAAAAAGGGATACGATTTTGTTGGGGGTGGGATTAAAAAGGTACGCCTGCAAACCAGCTTATACCAGCTTGAGCCACACATCTCTCACTACCTCTTCTTGACTCCTCTCCCTCTCATCATCATCCAGGTCAGGAGAAGGGGCGTCACTGCTCCGGCACAGATGTGTCGTCTCTCTCTACTGCCCCCGATCTTCCTGTCTCTAAAAACAGAAATAGGCGAGGCGCAGTCAGGATACGAAGAACCTAGAAGGGACGGTTCCTATATCTATTACCGTCAAGGTTAAAGAAACCTCTCAGACAAAGCGACACACTGATCGTTCTAAAGTTGAGAAAAGCTATTGGGGGGGAGGGGAACATCAAATATGTTTATTAACTCTACAAAGTTTTAGTGTACAGTTTACATTGGAGTTTTCTTGAGGGGGACAGTTGAAATGACTGATGAGAACGTCTCGTGTAGAAAGGGGGTCTACCCCTGCGGGAGGAGCTCAAGACGCTCAGCTCCCCTCCGACAGGTCCATTAATTCTGCTCGGCCGTTTTAGGCTTATACTGTACCTAATGCACCTGCAGCTATAAATACATCTCCTACCTAAAGACACAAAGCATCCAGCAACTGGGTTAGGGAGAATTATTGATGCAGATCCACCACGTTAAACACGCTCACCTGATTAAAAACCGGCCATACTTGGGGAAAGAAATGGGCCATATGTGTTTAAAGTTTTATTTTGAGTTCATGGAAGTTTATTAGAATTACGAGGAGCAAAGGGTGATGGGAAGAATGATCTTTTTAAGCTGCATTTCATTTTTTTCTTTCTTTCTTTCTTTCTTTCTTTCTTTCTTTCTTTCTTTCTTTCTTTCTTTCTCTCTTTCTTTCTTTCTTTCTTTCTTTCTTTCTTTCCTTTTTTTGTTGTTTTCATCCTTTTATTTTCTTTCCTGGATGTAGGTCAGTCGTTGCCTCACCATATGTAGCTTTAGTTATTCTACGGCCAACGTTTTTTGTACCTTTCCATCTAACTATGTGCCATTTTGAACTTGCAAGAGGGATTTTTATCTCAGCTTTGACAACCAACAATCTAAGGTTGTTTTTTTTTCTATCTTACTCAAAGTCTACATCAGGTAAATGTGGACTTTAAAAAAATATCTACCAGCATGAGGACACTTTGAGTTGTATTTGGTTTGATGAGGGACGTCTAGAGTCTCAAACAGGGATAAGAGTCAGAGTAAAAGAGATGTAGTGTTGCAGAAACCTTTCAGAAGGTAATACACTGTCAAAATAAACTAAGCCTGTAGTTCAAAACTAAGACTTGTTCTTTAAGTATATGGATGTAATGGAGAGGTAACATACAAAATGAAAGTACGATAGGAAGACTGGGTGATGCAAAGGTATGAACTGGAGTCTGAACTGACTGGCCTGCCTCCTGGTTGAGGATATGTGAGTCATGCTAATTTGCTTGAAAGATTCAACAGTTTTCATTTTATGCCATGTTTTCTTTTTTTATTAATTTCTTTTCTGTTATTGTTATTTTGTTTTGTTTCTCGCAGTTGCCTTCGTTTTCAGGCTCCAGGCTTCAGGATTATGATTGTTGTGCCAAGTTGACCCTGATGCTTGAATCAGATCTTGTCTGTCATGCCACTGAGTCAGCAAAGTCCAACATGCAATGAGAAGAATACCTCACTGTCCACAGTGAGATGTAAACGAGTTGGAGTAAGCTTTTCATTCATCTTAACTCCTAACCCTAACATGTCGTCACCGTTCTAAAAGAATGATGGTGGTGATTGTATTAAATTTTTGTTTTCAAATTTCTACTCATCGCTCCAAAGACATATCCTGCTTTGGTAAAGATCTGAACAGAACGAGAGATTATAACTTTGATGATTATTGGCTCAGATCATTAAGAGAAATTAAGACATTGACAATATCACCCAGATGTTTTGGAAAGGCAAAAGTCTTATTTTAAAATAAATTTACAAAGACAGGAAACCTGTTCTACACATTGCTATATTAATCAAATACAATTAATTTGTCTTTAGCAAACATTGGAGGATTATTCTATTGGTCAAGCACTTTCAGCTCCGTGGTTACAAATGCAATGCAATGTTTGTAAAAGGAAACATTTTCAAACTCAAGGTTCAACATCAATTAATAATGTTGGTAATTAATTATCAGTAATGTTGATAATAATTAATATCCATGAAGCAGTAGTAGTAATCTTACAGTTTGTGGCAACTCTTCAAATCTAAAGTCCTAGTAGTCTATATATTTTACATCATTTGAATTTGTTTTGCTTTTATTTGATTAAAATTCTAAATTCTGTATGTGAGTTCTTGTCTACATTTTCATGTAAATTGTTTCATTTTGTGTTTGTTGTGATGTGGGCTATATATATATATATATATATATATATATGTGTATATATATATATATATTTCAAAAGAATATATACATATATATTCCATAAAAATGGAAGTAATAATGATGAAAAAAACAATTTCCTTGGACTTTTGTCACCCACAGATATGCTGCTTTGTAAAGCTTAAGCACAACCCGTTAAGTATTTTGTAATGTAATAATTAAATGTTAATTTTTTTCCCCACCTACTCTCTTACATCAAATAGAGACTAGTAAATAGGTGCGAGATGACGGTACTTGACATTTTCCAAGCAAACGGAACCTGAATACCTTCTGCCTCTTGCATCTAGAGGCAGATTAATCTGAGCTCTCGAGGAGAAAAAATGAACTGAGACATTCAGTCATCTGTCGCTATCCCGTGGGGTAATTAAATGAGTCACTCAGTTATGTCTTGCATTAATCACACTTGGGTTAAACCATGAGGGACTTTTAAAAGACAGACTGAATTATGTATAGGATGAAATGGTTGTTGTCCTAAAGTTTAAAATGTTATTAGTGTTCCTTCAACATGTGTTTGTCTCAGAGAAGACATCCTGAGAATATCAGATCATGTTGCTTTCATAAATATATTTGGCTTTATCTAAATAATCTGTCACTGTGGTCAAATAAGTTACCGTATCTTTAGGACTATAAGCCGCTACTTTTTTCCTCACACTTTGAACCATGCGGCTTATAGCCTGGGGCGGATTTCCTGTGGATTTTTCTTCCACCACCAGGGGGCTCTTTAGCAGGAAGTGAATCATTGGAAGTCAAAATTGGAAATCAAAGAAGAAAGCGCTAATTTTCATTTAGAACAAGCACATGCTAGCAGCAGGAATGACGGAGAAATGTTTTCAAACTCATAGGATGCAGCTTTTAAGTTGAGGGCTGTCGATTTGGCAGAACAGGAGGGAAATAAAGCCGCTGCATATAAGCTTGGCGTGAACGAAACCATGGTTCGGCTTTTTACATGGAGGGCTCTTAATAAATCCAGCAGGTTTATTAGGATGCAGCCCTCTGCTGGGTCTTTATGGAAAACCGAGAGTGGCTTACATTTCCTGTTTTTTTATTTATTTTTTAATTGTAGCTGCATAGTATGGTGTGCTATATAGTACTTCCCCATCACTTACCTTAAGTTATCTAGTGTAGTTATGACGTGATGACAGCCTCTCTCTCTCTCTCTCTTACCATGTTTACAATCGCTAACCATAATGCCCTCTTTGCAGCATTATGGGACTTAGTCTTACCCCTTGGCTCTACAACACTGACCTGAGCCCCCCTGGCTGCTGTTGAGCACATCCCCAGTGCTGCTCACCTCCTCCCCTTCGGTTTTGTCCTCTGGCTTCATCTTCTTACGGGTCATGTGGCCGCGGAAGCCAGCCTGGATCTTGGCAGCGGCTCTGTTGGCCTCGGGGTCGTCCAGGGGGATGTCCAAGATGTCCTCCTCCTCCTGGGGTCGGCTGCATTCCTCCTGCTACCAGGACAAGCGAGTTTACAGCAGTGCGGGGAACGGACTTGAGGATCATGCCATGGTGTTTTCTCTTAATTTCTTTCCATAAAACACTTGTGGGAGTTTTTCCACCGATAACAGATTGCGAGACCATATTTTGCTGGGTTAACTGTAAATGCTTAACAGTTGTATTTTTTATTTATTTATTTTTTTTTGCCTAAAGCATGTTCATTTTAGCAGCTGTGATCCGTGTTCTCAGTCTGTCAACATTCAACTTTTTCCAAGTCTACATTCTGTTTTTGTCAATGAAGCACTGCCGGTTCAAATCGATTAATTTCAAGTATTTCTGTTTTCTGGGTTTTGTTTTATTGGCTTTTATCTTCAAAGAAGGTGAGGAAAGAGTTGAATCTTTCATAGCGAGAAACTAACAGTGCCCAAGATTTGAAGAATGAAAGATCGAAGTTACTTTGCATCATTCCAAACTTGCCAAATTCACAGAAATAAAGAAATCAAAGAAATAAAAACACACCTTCTCTGCAGCATTTCCCCCCCTCCCCACAAAAAAACAA
>NW_006799970.1:908069-1021611 GCF_000485575.1 Poecilia formosa | reverse complement strand
TATATATATATATATATATATGTTGCAATCCACGACAGCCACTCAGAATCCACTGTCCCAGAGGAAAAGCGGAGTGGGCGGGAAGAGAAATTCCTGCTGGTGACAAATTGTCAGTGAAAAAGTGACACGGATATTGATGAGTTATGTAAACACCTATTCAATTCTTGTGGAGACAACAGATGTGCGCGTACGTCGTGCTTTGCTTGTGGTAACGGACTGACATTTCCCACTAGGAAAAAAAATAAAATAAAAAAATGCAGCCCACAGAACGGTCCCACTGCCATCCCGCTATCTCAGCGAAGCAGCAGCGCATCATGTTTCCAGTGAAACCCCTTCTAGTGTGGGAGTGTGACCACCCACCTGTTCGGCCAGCATTCATTAGCCTCTCTGTCTGACTGCTCACAGAGCAGCCAGCATCCAGCTCTTTCACAGGAGAACAGAGGCCAAGCACATCTATTGTATAAAGTTGGAACGTTTTCTTTCTTCAAAACATATTCGCTTCTTTTAAAGAATTTAGCTTTGAAAAAAACAAAAAACAAAACAAAAAAACAAACAGGAAAAGGACAAAAATAATAATAAAATAAAAAAAAAACAACAACAATTCCAGCTTCTGCATGCAGTTTGACATTCCGAGTAACAACCCTTGGGGCATCGTCTGTAAGTAGCAACAGATTCATCCAAACAGCCAAAAGGCGTTAAAAGTTCATCTGAAGCATTTACTCACATTGTGACAGTCCATTTCTTTTGCACTGGGACGACTTCAGTCTTCAGGTGAGCTGATCTAGTTTAACTCGAGCGCCTAAATCAATTCTGACTCGGGCCAAGGAGGACGCTCTTTAAACGGGTCTCTGATCCAATACAGATGCCTGACTGGCTCTCACTAACAGTCGCTGTATGTTCAGTAACAGTCGCTCACGCACAGAGGGAGAGGGAGAGAGAGAAAGAGAGAAGCAGGGACACGGAGAGAGAGAGGGAGAAAGAGAAAGAGAGACCTCCTACAAACATAACAGCATGTGTTTCGTCCTTTCGGTCTCATTAGGGTTGCTGACCTACTCTGCTCACTTTACCCTTGCAAATGTCCCAACACATCCACAAAGTGCAACATTAAAATGGGAATTGCACATCACATGAGCGAGCGAAAGATTTAGTTGAACCATCCTTGTGTAAACAGAAAGCCGGTTCTGCATGGAAACCTGTATTGTTAAAATTTGACAACTTTCTCCATCACAGTAAGGAACTTCACAATTAAGAAAAAAAAAAAGTGACCAGCCTGGACATACTATTTAAAGTCCAGATGGCAGCGAAACAATAGATCCCCACCCCCCCCACCTCGCCACAAAAAAAAAAAAAAAAAAAAAATTACTAATAGTGTGAAAACAAAAACTGTGCAAGCATCTTGGAGCGGTTTTTTTTTTTTTTGGGCTGGGAGGTGTTATAAATTTATTAGAGGCAGAGAGAGCTAACAGTCCTCTCCATCCCTCTGATCCCAGCTGGTACGGCCGCCCACACTCCTCTGCAAGCCTAACAGACAAGACGGGGGAAGAGAGGGAGGACCAGAAAACATCCATTTATCCACGTTATATGTCAAACAGCAACGCAACGATGCCAATTAGCCGAGCGGTTCGTCGTGGTAATTGCGGCACATGCCTCACAGCTCGAAGCCGAGTTGCTCTGATAATTAATAATCAATATTTAGAAATTGTAAACGCGTTTAAATAGGTGGTAACGAATCTCTGTGTAGTTAATCTGCTTAATTTGTAGTGTAAATATCAGTATTTTCAATTGAGTTGGTGCAAAGTGAAAATATAAGTCATAATAAAAAAATAAAAATAAAAAATACGTCGGTGTCGCCACAGCTGTCTTCATGTCGCCAAAGTGGCCTCGTTTCAACTTATGTCAGGGGATCTACTTTTTAACTCGGTGAGTTAGAAACTGCTCTAAAAGGTATAGCACTGATACAGAGGGTGCCTAGCAACTATCAGCATCACCATCTCCTATTAAATCCATGACGATACGTGGATGGTGAGGGAGTTACCATAGTAACATTCTCAGTGCCCCTTCCTACACTCCCTCCCTGTATGTTTGGAGAAGCTTGGTTGGTCCAGACAAACCAGATGGGGGTTTTACCTGTGACAGCACTAGAAATGTTTGAGAAATTGTTTAGTCGTCCTTTTAGAGAGATTTTAGAGACTGGTTTCACTCTGGGGGCGCTGTGTTGGCTCCCAGGAGGAGATTTGATCTAATCTAGACAGCTTTTTTTTTTTTTTTACAACATGCATTGATACAGAGTGACTAAGACCACCTAGTCATTTCTATCATCATGCTAGAAAAGATGGCACTTAAAGTATCAGAGGGAAAATGGCACGTCATTAAAGAATTAAATATTTTGGAGACATTTCCAAATATTTCCCTCCAGACAGGGAGTTGTGATCCTGTATGGGATTCCTGTAAAAGGCCCCGGTTTCTATCCGAGGTTTACAAACACCAAACACTGATATTTGTGTCACAATAATTTTGAGCTTTAAAAATATTTTATTTAAATGATTCTCTACTTGAGAGAGGATACACAGTATATACAGGATTAAATGGATACACAGTATATACAAGATTAAATGGATACACAGTATATACAAGATTAAATGGATACACAGTATATACAAGATTAAATATATGTGGATACAGGATTAATATATATTATTATATATATATATAATATTGGAGAAAAAGTAAAAAAAACAACACCCCCCCAAAAAACAAAAACAAACAGCACTTATGTAGTCATTAGCAACCTTCCGGCATATTCTGCAAGGTTAGTTGATCCATCTTCTGACCCAAAATGGCGGAGTTCATTTAAAATATTTCTTTTGCACAACTCCTTTACAGTGCAGAAGTCCTACGCTGCAGAGTTGATTTTTGTCATTTTCAAATTTCTGACCAATCGTGTGTGAAATCACACCCAAAAAAAGTCCCGCCCAGAATATATGTGAAGAACAAGCCGAAAGAACTCCTGAAGGAGCGATGCAAAAACAGAATGACATCATTAGTTCCACAATTAGGTGGATTCAATGCAATAAGGGATGCTTGCTCAGATATTAAAGAGGGTAATATAATGTTCACTTTCAGTTCTACTCAAGTTATGGCAGTAAAAGGAAATTGCTTACAGAAATTGTGCAAATGTTCATTTTACTGCATAGGAAAAGTGTGAAATGCATCATATCAGAGACTGTATAGTTTCTCAAACAACCAGGATTACCTTGTCGCTGTTGTTTGCGCCTGCTGCGCTGTCCTCCTAGCGCTCAGCAGGCCCTTTCTCTTCCTTGGAGTCAGCAGGTGTCCCATCAGAACTATCAGAAGGACTCTCCTCATAATCTGTCTCTTCAAATTCAAAATCAAATTCAGGAGTGAAAATTTCATCTTCATCTTTAAATGTCACCTGTTTTCCTTCCTTGACGCTATCGAAGGACTTCTCAGAGACTGATGGACTTCCACCGGTTTTCTCAAGAGAAACTTCAGTCTCAGTTATTTCCTTCTCTTTTTGAGTCTCAGTTATTCCCTTCTCTTGTTGAGTCTCAGTTATTTCCCCCCCACTTGGAGTCTCAGTTACTTCCTTCTCTTTTTGAGTCTCAGTTCTTTCTGTCTCTTTTTGAGTCTCAGTTCTTTCATTCTCTTGAGTCTCAGTTATTTCTGTCTCTTTTTGAGTCTCAGTTCTTTCATTCTCTTGAGTCTCAGTTATTTCTGTCTCTTTTTGAGTCTCTGTTATTTCCCTCTCACCTCGAGTCTCTGTTATTTCCTTCTCTTGAGTCTCAGTTATTTCCTTCTCACCTTGAGTCTCAGTTATTTCCTTCTCTTGAGTCTCAGTTATTTCCTTCTCTTGAGTCTCAGTTATTTCCTTCTCACCTTGAGTCTCAGTTATTTCCCTCTCACCTCGACTCTGCTTAATTTGTAGTGTAACCACAAATTTCACTCTGGTTACTCCCCCCTCAGTTTGAGTCTCAGTTACTTCCTTCTCACTTTGAGTCTCAGTTATTTCCTTCTCCCCTTGAATCTCAGTTATTTCCCCCTCACCTTCAGTCTCAGTTATTTCTCTCTCACTTTGAATCTCAGTTATTTCCCCCTCACCTTCAGTCTCAGTTATTTCCCCCTCACCTTCAGTCTCAGTTATTTCCCCCTCACCTTCAGTCTCAGTTATTTCCCCCTCACCTTGAGTCTCAGTTATTTCCCCCTCACCTTGAGTCTCAGTTATTTCCCCCTCACCTTGAGTCTCAGTTATTTCCCCCTCACCTTGAGTCTCTGTTATTTCCCCCTCACCTTGAGTCTCTGTTATTTCCCCCTCACCTTGAGTCTCTGTTATTTCCCTCTCACTTTGAGCTTCATCCTTTGCTTCTTGTTGGTTGTCCGGATGGATTTCAAACTGATTTGCAGGTAATTCGACAGCAAATTCCTCAAGCTGGGTTGATATAGTTTCTGTCTCTTCAGCAGAATATGTGTCTTCTTGAGAAATATCATCTTTTAATGTTGCTTTTGTTTCACCAGGCTCTAAAGCAGAGGAGTCCACTTGAAGAGTCAAATGTAGAAGGCTCTGAAGTTGTTCTGATTCTTCTGAGCCAACAGTTTCCTGCTCTTCAAATGCACCATCCTTATATTCCTGATCCGTCCACAGGGCGGAAGATTGTTCCTCCTCGCTTACATCTGAAGTTTCGTCGGCTGGCAAATCCGAGTCCACCTGAACCAAGCTCAGGTGTAGTAGGTTATCATCTACTTCACTCTCTAGTCCGATAGTTTGACTAGGTTCAGCTTCGGTAAGCTCATGATCTTTGTCTATCCCGCTCTGTTCATCTGCTTCAGATGTCTGTTCTGCATGTTGTAGTTCAGTTTCTGCATCCTGTGGGCCTGCAGCCGAATCAGTTATATCTGAAATAGGAAGATGTTCGGTGGTAAGAGCTGTATCTTCAACTGAGTGGCGTGGTTCTTCTTCAGTTTTGGAGTCGCTTGGTTTTTCTCTAAGAAACAACAACAAAATGGAACATTTTTTTTTTAGAAATATTACAGATTAAAGCAATGCTTAGAATTTATTAAATGCATCTTTCAAACTCAGCTGCAACCTGTGTATGTTCTCTGCTGCTTTTAGTCTCAAGTAGTTCTTTTCCGCCATTCCCTCTCGGCCATGACAAAGAAAATCTTCTCTTTTTTGTTCTTCTTGTTTGTCTCACTTAAATGTTTTAGGTCATCAAACAAATTGTGATATTGGGTAAAGACAACCTGAGTAAATACTAAATAAAATTTTCTACTTGGGGGGGAAAAAAATCTATCAAATCGACCCCTACCCTACGTGAAAAGGTGGCCACATGCATGACTCTCTTGTTAAATCATGAGTTAGTTGTGATTAACCACATTTTTTGGTTTAATTTCACAAGCCACATTTACTAAGTAGTAAATTACTAATCAAGAAATCACCTGAGTAGAACATGTCAGCAAAATGTGGCCTAAAAAAGAAAAAAAAAAAACAAACAAAAAAACACATCATGGCCTGTTCTAAAAAAAAACACACATCAAGAAAACAAAAGCAGTCAACAGAATAAGGCCACTGTTTTCCAAACTTGGTTTATTATGGGGGCACTGCAGAAGCTTGTTATTTCTCCATCAACTGTTTAAGTCTGGTTTGTTGAAGCAGACAAACTTCACATGCAGAGTGCTTTGAGTGCCAAGGATTTTGGACAAAATGAAAAAAAAAAGATAGGTGCAGTGTTTCTGTACATATTTCACATCATACATTCTAATTGGATTATCAAATCAGCTGAATTTGCTGGAAATGCATCAGGATTTCTCTGAAATCTTTGCTCTGAAATCTTAATATACATAATTGTATTACACTCGTATGAGTTGGATTGATTTTGTTATATTTCAGTACAAAGGGATAATGACAGAACCTCTTTGTCTTCAAAAGCACCTTGAGAGAACAGTGGTTGTAAATTGGCCTTCTACTAACTCACTTAGTTGAGTTGAAAGGTCGATATAAAAAAATGTAATAAATGACAAACTGAGTAAGGTTTTTATTGATGAAAATGTAAACTCCAATGTAATTTCATCAGAGCACATTTCTATCTTTTCCCTCATGCTCTTCCTCTCACTCTCCTCTTGATGTGCTTGCTGCACTTAAAGTGACACTCACTTGGAAACGTCGGCCTCCTCTGCTGCTGTTTCCTTTTCAGGACTAAAAGTCTGGAAAAAAATCATTTAAAAAAATACAATAAACGAACATAGACTCAGTTTAGTTAGACATGTTAAGAGCTTCAAAAAGTGTGTACCTCTGTACTCTTGAAAGCATGGTTATTGTAGAACCTGTCTTCCAGCTTGGCAGCCCATTCTGAAGGGTCCGCCCCACTTTCTGTGAAGAAAGAAGGAAACACCAGTGACAGAAATTTTCCTTATTAAATGAAATCTGAAGTTTCAATAAAGTACTGTTTTATTTCCTTCTCTTCAGTTACCTTCTCTTTCTTTCAGAAGTTTGTCAAAATACTGCGCTGCATATGCAGGGATGTTGTCCGGCTGGTCCCGGAGAACCTCTCGGGTCAGTCCCTCTAACAGGGCCCCAAATCCCCGTGGTACCCTCAGGTGAGTGTTGGAAAAAGGCACTGACATTTTCCTGAACTACGTGCCTGATTCCAAGCTATAATAACAGGAAGAGGTTTCCGGCTTTTCACAAGTGAAATGTCACCACTAATTTACCATCTTTAGTTAACGGACTTTCTAAATACTGCTTACGTTCGTAATTAAATCTCGCTGTTGAATCAGTTAACTGTTTAAATGTAAACCATCTTTCTTAAAACTCCGTTCTAATGCAACGGTTTGTTGTAACACCTGTTACCTGGAAGCGTTTTAAATCGACCTTTACCGAAACGTTTATAGTTAGCTAGCGCCACTACTACTGCTGTGGCTTGTTGATATCTGTTACCTAGCAACGGTTCCAAGTACGGAGACAAATAAGGGTCATGTATGACGCAACACATTCCAGCATAGTTCAATAAAAAAAATCTTTATTTTAGACATAACATGATTACACAGGAAATACCCTAAAATACCTACAAACATTTTTTGTGTTTTTTAATAGACTTAGGAAAAAAATAAATGATACATTCATAAAAACATTTATTTAAATAAATGTGTATTAAAAAAAATCAAATAATAAAGCGTATAATACAAAAAATGACTTTCACAGTTGTATAAGATGAACATAACATAGCTTTTTATGAAAAATTGATTATCCCCATTTTCTTTTTTTTATTGAAAAAGAGAAAATTAGTAATTTAAAATTTTAAACAATCGGTTACTGCAGTAATCCTGGATTTATTCAAAGAACAGCAAAACATAACTAAGCTGCTCATAAGGGAGGATCACATCTAGACAAAAACAAGTTGCTTTCTGAATGCTTTCAAGTCTTCTACAAAATCATCATATACTTCATTTTGATTAACATTAAAAAAAAATCACGGTTTGCTTAACCAGGGGCTTTCAAGTTTGAAAGAGTAAATACATCTTATCATAAATATTGTGAACTTTTACTACACATAAAACACTGTATTAACAATGTGCTATACATGTGGATTTCATCTGCTGAAACATTTAATGTACTTATATTTATATTCTATTTACAATCAGTTAGTTTTTCTTGCAGTTATTCAGTTATAAGATCAGCACAATTTTGTTTAAAGAAAACCTTGATTATTTATACAATCCTGATTTTAAAAAAATTGTATTTGCTCGATTTCTTTATTCAAGAAGTTTTATTTTAAGCTCTATAAATAGATTTCCCTGTTTTTTTTTGTTTTGTTTTTTTGTTGTTTGCACAAGGCTAAGAAGAACATTTACAACATCTTAACCAGAGAAGATGCATAAGTATCTAGGTTACAGTAAACCTGCACAATAAACCTCTACTGGGTGCTGAAATAGCTGTGTGTAGGCTAATGCATCCCTGGCATAGAGGTTATGTGAACAAAATGCTGTGTCTACAAAATCCTAAGAAAAGACAACTTCAGAATTAATGTGGATTGGCACAAAAATATGTTGTGAGTATTTTAGGGGCTCAATGCAAGATTTTTTTTTTAAATGTAACATTTTGAAACTCCAAATCAGCAGAAAGGGGATTTGGTCTTTCAACAATTTGTTCAGGGTTTATCTTTTAATTGTACTTTGAAATGGTTTTTCTCAAGTCAAATGATTTGTCTCTTTAAAATGATCCATTTGCAGATAAAAAGAATGCATTAAAACTTAACTGTATCAACTATACACTTAATGCATGTTGTCCATATGCAGGCCTGCTGTTGTCAGAGAGAAAAGCACCAGCAAAACAAGAAAGCACCTGTGCTTTGTTGTCCATGATTTCTCTCTATTTGCGTTTTATTACCTTTGCATTTTAAGCAGCACTTGATGGAACAGACCTTGCAAAAACGCATTAACAGGAGTATTTGAATAACGGTTTACAAAGTAAGTTTCTGAAATGTGATTGGAAAATTTTACCGAGGTGTACGGTGGATGCTTCCTGGACCACACGGTCCAGTGAAAGGCAGGCTGAAGTGCTTGTGGTCAGGCGTATGTGATAACCGCATACTCAGAGTTGGTGCTCATCTTGCGGCTGACCTCTCTGGGCTGGGGAACGTGCAGTCTGTCAGCTGAACGCGAGGCCTGCAGGTGGCATCTTGGTTCATCTCCACGCCACTGCACATGAACCAGAAAAAGAAAAAAAAAGAAGAAAAAACAAACAAACCTTTGTTTCACAATTAAGTATTGATTCTCTACTAAAAATCCCACAAATACACACTAAATTAAACAGTATATTTAAAAATCACAACCACTTATTAAAGACAAGCTTCCTGTGATGCCAACACAAATTCTTCCAATAATTCAAATAATTATTGAGAAGAGTATAAATAATATCTGCATGATATTTTTGAAAAAATGTGTTTTTAAATTGGCACTCCTTTTATGTTGTTGTTATCCTTTAAGAAATTCTTGTCTCATTTCCTATCAAGAATAAACTACTCAGTTGACTTAGAATAGTTTTAAATCCAGATGTGATCTGGCTTACTTGTTATTGAGGTTTGGTGTTTACCTAGATGGGCTGATTTCTGATACTGGATAGAGAAGTGCACAAGACAAAGGTATCCAAACATGAGCGCACTTATGCAATTAGACGATTACACCCATTTTTTATTCTTTAATTTTCTCTGAAATATTTGCTTTGGTTGTTGAGTTGAATTTCACAGGATATACGTCATGTAGAAGTTGTAGAATGTTCTTTAAATTATCCTGATCTGATCTTTTTCATCAGAGTATCTGATAGTTTGACACTTTTGAGATCCGCTGTATTCGAGTCAAGCTGCAAAGTAGCTCATTAATAAAATGACGACTGTACTGAGGTTTTTCCATAGCTTAACTGGACAAAAGTTTGTTTCTTTTTTTCTTTTTGCATGTCTGTGCTGAAAATGGTTGTGTTTTAATGTACTTTTAATGTACTTAGCTTGTAATGCATACAATGTAGCTTAACAACTGATGTCAATTTCTGAGCAATTTGTACTGCCAACTAAAAATGCATAAATATTTGGAAATAAAAAACACACAAACTAAAACATTTCTTCTGAAATGTCTTGCATGCAGTAAGATGGAGTGAAACAAAAGCAGCAATATCTGTCAAATTCTCTTATGATTCTTGTAGCTAACAACACATCTAAAGTAGCAATAAAACAGCTAGTATAACAGCACTTTAGCACTAGATAGCAGGAACTAAGCATATATTTGCAAAAGCCTAATTATCATATAGAGATTATATTTAAAAAAGTAAAAAAACAAAACAACAGAAAGAAAACTACAGGTTTTTTGGTAAACCCTCCTGTTCAATAAAGACGGAGATGGAATGACGGGTGAATTGGTAGGTTTGGACTTGTCTTGTTTTGTCTCTCACCTCTCCTGTTCCTAAGTAGCCAACCTTAGTGAGCTCGGGTGTACTGACCCCTCGGACGGTGATCATTATGTCCGCATATGGAACCTCTGTGTCCCCCTCATTGTCTGGGTCAAACAGAACAACGGGTTTTACTTGTAAATATCAGCCGACATACAGACTATAATTCAGGTGGTTCTGCACGTTTGTCTTACCGGGCGGAGGAATTCGTAAGGTTATTTTCTCACTTTGTGTCGATAGCGTCCCTGGACGGAGAAGACGGCAAGCGTTAGCTGAAGCGCTCTTTCTGAACGCTCTTTATTTATCTGATATTTTTTGGTGTTTTACCTTTTACCGGTAGGAGGACGTCACTTGGGGATTGAGATGAGCTGGAAAAATTTTAAATAATGCTGATTTGTAAAATCTAAATCACAGATTTCAGCGTTAATGGTGTGGAAATGTGAATAAACATGAGCTTAGACGGCTCACCTTGACTTGGACACAACCTGCTGCCCTGGAATGAGAGGCACTGCTGTCACACTACATTCAAATCTGTGCATTTTTCTTGCTATTAATCTAGGATTTAGGCTTATTTTTTGCAATAGAATACTGCATTGTAATCACCTCTACCCTTCCAGATCGGCTTGTTGCGATACACGCACAAGAAGACGGCCAAAACTGCAAGAACCATGGCCACTGTGACGGTTACCGCTGCCAAAACCTTCATTACATTAAACTGTCCTGTTGTCATAAAAACAGATGTATTAACATTTATTAAATATAACAATTTTTTTTTATATAATTTAGAATGCTTTTTTTTCATACTGCCTCACCTCTGTTTGAATTACCCAATTCAGTAGGAAGAGATGCTAAGATAATTAAGATCATTGTATTAAAACAAGGATCAATCAAAAACTGTTCAAGTAATTGTTTGAATATTTTGTATCAGACATTAGAAAGGCTTCTCACCATTTTCAAGAAGAATGTTTGGGTTACTTGTCCAGTTTGGGACAGTGTCTGGAGCTACAAATACAAGAGAAAGGGTGATTCAGTGCTTGCTTTCTTACACAACTTGTCGTATATATTTATATAGAGCATTGAGTACCTTGAAGTCGAAGGAAAACTGTGTGAACTGTTGTTTTTGTGAGCTTAGGGTCGTCTGTGTCTTCAGTGTAGCAACTGTAGTTCTTCTCTGTATCTTGAGTAGAAATGTTTGACAGGCAGACGGACACGGTGCAAAAGCCTCCATTACTTTTATTTCTATTACAAGGAGCGATATCAGACTCTGTCCTCCAGAAGCCACGGACGAATCCAGACGAGCAGTTATAGGTGCAGCTCAGCATGAGACTTTGCCCCTGTCTTACCATCTTGTAATCGGTGGGTGCCTTTGCATTTTCAGAAATCACACTTCCTGCAACAAGAGGATAATTTAGTTACACTGGAGAAAGAGAAGTTATGTTAGCACGAAGATGAAACATTAGGAATAATTGTTTTACCTTTCAGAACCGAAAGGAAGAGTATGATCAAGTAGACTAAGACCTGCATTGCAGCTCCTTCTTTCTTATTTCTTTGTTCCTTATATTCAAACATAAAGTACCCTGTGTTCTTGCAGCCTGCTGTTGGTTGCACCTGCACATACCCACATATATGTTTCTCCTCTTGAGTTCGGGTACAGGAAGTGGTGTTCAAAAGGATTCAGGGGTGTGCAAAAATAATGCACAACTTTCCATACATCGCATCTGGCTTCCTGTCAGAAAAGTGCTGTTAAGAAACAGATAGGGTAAACGCATCATGGAACACAATTATACAGTAGTGATTTTTTTTAAATGTTTTTTTTTATTATTATTATTATTATTTTTTTTTTACTGAAGATAAAGTTTTTCACTTGTGGAGTAATACTATGTTCATGCAGTTGACACCGAGCTTTTTAAAGGCCACACAGCACATGCTAATGCAGGAAGGCTGAGGGTGTCGTTTGCTTTTGTAGCTTTGTGTCTGCTGTAGTCAACTTTTTGATGCTTCTCTATATTTGAATTATGTATTTTTCAATTATTTCCCTGCGAAAACAAAAATGTGCCTTGCTTGCATCCATTTATTCCATGCAAATAATTGACTTTGACATATTCAATGTCTTAAAATCTCCCTGCTTACAGTGAATGACAGCTCATGCGTAACATAAATAATTTGCTGTGATCCACTAACAGAAACAACTAGGCTAGCGTTTGCACTTGCTCATGCATAATGAAAGTCACAGATACAGTTACAGAACCTAATTGCACATCACTGTCAGCTTGAGTCACCACCTGGGAATCACATTTCGTGCTCATTTCACTTTCAGGCAAACAGGCCTCCCGCTCTTTTTTTTTTCTTTCTTGGCTCTAAACATTTATCCGTGTAGGATTAGACCAAAAATGCTGTGCTCTGGAAATGGAGAAAACCTGTAACATGCTCTTGCACACAGGTTTAGACATCTAGATATGATGTGCTTGGCGAGGGCTATGTGTTTGCTGTGTGTTTTAGCTCCTGGGATTTTTCTGCTGCTCATGCAACCTGGAGCTGCTTCAGGTAAGAAGAGCAATCTTCATGCTTTTATTATTTCCTAAAGTACATTTATCAACATAATGACCAATTTCTACATCCTCCCTATTTTGGTGTGAGAAGTCCCAGAGGGGAGTGCAGATCTTATTCTCAGTGATGAAGTGTATGTTGGTGTGTGTCCAGAAGGAAAGTACTTCAACCAGCAGCTTTGTTTGGATTGTCCTTCTGGTCACTTGTAAGTCGTCAGGCATATTTGAAACTGGAGGACAGTATTTTATTTATTTATTTATTTTTACATGAGATAGAGGAAATTAATAATTGATGATGTTTCGCCTACTTCATTTCTGCTCTATAGTTGCCCTGGAAATGTATCTGCACCTAATCGATGTCCAGCAGGAACATTCAACCTCTACACAGGGAAAACCAGCATCGATGACTGCAAGGTAAAACGCTCTTTCACAAGCTTCTTATTTGTTAAGCCCCAATGTATGATTTGCATTCAAATGACCCTTTCGCAACTATTTTATTTGTTATAACACTGAATTAAATATAATCAGGGAAAAACGTTTTCCAAGCATTTGACACCGAAATGTTGCAGTTACAGTTTGCAGTGCTTTCAAAAATTCGGATGCTCCTTCAACTTCCCAAACTTTTGTTACTTTACAGTCACAAATTCATGCATTTTATTAGGATTTAATGTGATAGGTTGTAATTAACACATAGAAGTAGAAAAATTATATATGGTTTTAAAATCTAAAAAGTAGGGTCCATTTGTTTTCATAACTTTCATAACTAGCCCCCACGTTCTTTAATACCCCTAAATTAAATCCTTCAAACTCAGCTGCAACTTGTGTTTTGCTAATGCAGTTCACATAGTTAACATAAAAATTACACAATTATGGATTATTTTAATTAAAATAAAATGGCTGATCTTCGTGAGCCTTTGTTTTATTGTCTCATAATGAGTTCATTAATGTTACAGATGGCAAATAGTTGAAAACAACAACACCATAATCGTTTGGAATGTCATAGAGAAGATACTTTATTTTGACTAAGTGACAAAATTCCACTAGTTAACTTTAGTGAGCTGAAAAAATTCAAAAAAGGCAAGATAAAAGGCAAGAACGCAAGGTCGATTAATATTATTTTTGTAAGAGAGCAATGGTGAACAAACGGCTTTGAAAAGTTTGAATGGAAAATCAGTGGCGTGATTTGAACTAATGTGCCTCCATTCTGACTGAGCTTCAGCTATTTTGTTCAGATGACTTGATAAGTATTTCAGTCTAAAGGTGTGCAAAACTTCTAGAAACATATCCTAAATAACTATCTCCTGTAATGGCAGCAAAAGCTGGTTATGCCAAGCTTGAACTCAGAAAGCTGAATATAAATACAAATCTTTCTATATCTATATACACGTACATATCGCCTAAATTCATGTGCCTTTATGTGAGCTCTCTGCTATTTGCTGTGTGTTGCAGCCTTGTATTCCAGGCCTGATCAGTTCAGAGGACAGAGTGGATTGCCGGCTGTGTCCTGCAGGCTTTTCATGTGACGTCACCAATGGAACACTTTATTTATGCCCAGCAGGACAACATTCACCCGAAGGGGTCCTACAGTGTCTGACCTGCCCTTTTGATTCTGTTTGCAAGTTTGGGCTTCCTTATAAGGTCACCATCAACCATTAAAGACGTGAAAAGAATTGAAAACCCTTTTACTCGCTCGCTGCACAAAAAGAAAATTTACTTGTTTTTTTAACGGTTTTTATGTGCTCACAGTGTGCACCTGGAAAGGAGCCCGACGTGGACCACACCGAATGTATTGACTGTTTCCCGGGTTTTTACTCCACTGTTTGTACGGCTCTGTGTCTACAGTGTCCCGCAGGTAGTGCTTCCAGAAAATATTACTTCTCTTTAGCTGTTGCGTCTGTTCTATTTGATAGTTGAATGTCATAAATGTGTGCCAGAATACCAAAGATTGTGCCTTATGGCTGTAGGAAATTACTGTCCAGACAGTGGGATGTCACAGCCGCTTCCCTGTCCTGCTGGTTGGACCTCCACACCTGGACAGACTTCCTGCCGTAGGTGTAATGATACATCCTTGCTGTGTGGGGGCGCTGTGGCTCCCCGCTGGAGCCAGTTTGTGCACAGATCTGGTCAAGCCAACACCTGTAGAGCGGGAACCTACAAACCTGTAAAAGAAGATGGAGATTGTATTGCCTGTCCAAAAGGTTAGTGTTAAATATTGCTTTAAGATTTTTGTAGTTTTTTTTATTTATTTTTGCTTCTAGAAAGAAACCAAATATGAGTCGTTTATCTCGTTGTTAGGTCATTATTGTGTGGGAGGTGTGGCTTTACCCTGTCCTGCAGGGAGTTATGGTCCTAAAGAAGGTCTGCAGAGACTGAAAGACTGTGCAATCTGCCCTGCCGGTACAGCAAGCTCTCTAAATGTTTTCAAGTCCAGAGATTTGCACAAAATCTGTGGGCTTTCTAATTGCAGTTCCTCAAGCCGAAGGAACTAAGTGTTTTCCATCTTTAGAAGTATCATCTTACCATACAGGCTGTGTCCTTTACAAAATGTTCTTCTAATCTATAAATACTTTTCTCAAGGGTTTTACTGTCTGGAAGGGAGCTCACAGAGACCCACCTCCCAGTTCATGTGCCCACAGGGCTATTACTGTGAAGAGGGCACCGCCACCCCTCATGGGTCACCTTGTCCTGCTGGTACATCAGGGGAACAACTGGGTCAGACAAGTAGGGCAGCCTGTAAAAGATGCAAAGAGGGACGCTTCTGTCCCGCAGGTTAGTCTTTGTTCTGATAAAACTCACTTCACTGGAGCAACAGGTACTGAAATACAAATAAAACATGTCCCAGAAAGTAAATGTTTCTCACTTGAAGAAGAAAAAAACAACCACACACACTCCCACACACACACACAGGTAGTTAAAATGTATCACCAATAGACATTGTGAACAGAGTTCATTTTTTAAAATGCGCTGTACTTGCGAAAGACTTCCTCAGAGTTCAGTGAGGTTCTTGCAAACGTTTCATGCTTCGTGTTTGACCTTAAACAGGGTCTTCAGGTGCAGGTTTGCCCTGTGCTAGAGGAAGGTTCTGTCCAGCTGGCACAGTGGAGGAAGTGACTTGTCCGTCAGGCACCTTCACCCCTCACCAAGGAGCGATAAGTGAGTTTTCTACATGGGCATTTTCAGACAGAAGTGCAGACACCATAAGCGTGTCATGCTGATTTTGGACTTTATTTAAACTGTGCTTCTTCACAATGTTGAAGTAATGCACACAGGCTCAAATATTTTCATATAGACCTCATTTGATTGAGTAGTATGCTTTTTGAAGCTATCAATAAGATTGTGGCATTATTCTGGTTTGATGTTTAACCGTTGTTATGGCGATTTTTATGTTACAACCTTTCATTTCAGGGATGGTTAACAATTAAGAGCTGAGGTCTTAATTGTTAAGACCTCAGGAAGGTCTTTTGGGTTAGTTTCGGGACAGCTGGTTTGTCCCATAACCAACCTTAATAAGTGTTTTGGATCAAAATATAATTTGTTTCAACTCTTTCAGACTCTGACCTCAATATTGTTGACAATCTGTGGACTATTTTAAAATGAGAGTAACTACAATATTTAACCAAATTGATGGAGATTTTATGACAGCTGGACAACAGCTGTGGTAATAATACATCCTGTGGGGGTGTATGAAAAGATTTGAGTCAATAATTGTTCTGAACAACAATAGAAGAACATTTCACCCTAGAATAAAAACGTTATTATATAATAAAATAATTAAAAACTCCAAATTAATGAGGTATCCACGCACATTAGGATATGTAAACATCAGACCAGAATTGTTCATATACATGTACTCGTTTTTGTTGGAAATTACATAAACAAGTGACACGTTGGCAAACCTTTTACTGCAAATGAAAAACTTCTTCCACTGTTGTTTGGTTTTTAGATGTCTATGTTTTGCTTACATTTAATTTAATTCCATCTTTGATTTCATTTTCTACAGTTTTGCAAACAATAATTCAATATTCTTATACTAGTCCAATCTTTTCGTGAGGTGAAAGGCTCACCGATTGCATAAATTACTCAGTTGCTAAAGGTTCCCCTGAGAAATCACAATATGTAGATGGAAAACCGCAATGGACAGATGCCAAAGAGGGCAAAAAGTAACAAACTGATTAAGAAGAAAAAAGCTAATGAGAAAAACTTATCATAACAAAGGAGGTTTATGTAACAGACCTACATTGACTTCAGTATTCGAACTTTTCCTTCCAGGTGTGAAGGATTGTCTTAAATGTCCGCCTGGTTTCTACTGTCCAAAGGGGACCAGCGACCCGATGCCCTGTCCAGCAGGGTCCTTCAACCCCTTAGAGGGGCAGGATGAGGTGGCCGATTGCAGAGAATGCTACCCGGGGAAGGCCTGTACACAGATAGCGCTAAAGGCTCCAGATGTAGACTGCATGCCTGGGTAGGCAACCTGTTCAGAAACACGAAAATATTTCATCGAGAATGCTTCGGTATACTCCTGGTTGTGTTGCTTTAAGTATGATGAGAGAGCAGTTCTAAGGGATTTGTCTGCATAGGTTCGTGTGTCCTCCTGGCTCATCAAAACCCAACGCACCAGCCAACGCCTGCCCTCCGGGAGCGTTTAGCAATCGCATCAACCTTACTGACCGCTCGCAGTGTCAGCTGTGCCCAGCACAATACGCCTGTCTGAGAGGTTACTTTTTCTTCAAAAGGACTTGCATCGGGAAAAAACAAGATCTTTTTTTTTATGCCTTACATAGATTGGTGACATTCTAATTTACAGAGTGTTGCAAAGTATTCATGCTGCTTGAAATGTTCCACTTTTGTTACAAATGTCGATATATTTTCTTTTGATTTGATACATTATTGTGAAGCGTAAGAAACAGGATGTAAACATTTTACCCATAAAAGTCGTGGCAGTCATTAAAGTACAGCCACTTTAATTCTGGTTACTCCTAAACAAAATCCGTCAAGGCCAATTTCAGAAGTTCACTAATTACGAAAAAAAGAAAATAACCTGTACCACCTGTAGGTAATTTGATTTCAGCATAAATTGAGTTGTTTAACAAAGAACTCAGAGGTTTGTTGGAGAACATTAGTAAATAACCAATATTATGGAGAACAATCCAAATGGAAATCTTTGGTAAGACCTGTTTGAATTGACTATAAGCCCATCAGTAAATGGGCCAACAATTTTGAGTCTAATTTTGAAAAGTTGGCAGAGATTTGCAAAAAGACTTGCAGTTTTGTTTGCAGGATTTTTGTGAAACATTTTAAAAACTAGATACTGCATCCTTCTTCACAGATATACATTATTTTGTGTTGTTTAAAAATATAAAATTGAAATTCAATACATTATGCAGAATTTCGTAGTTGTAATGTTACAAAATCTGAGAAAGTTTGAGGGGGTTCGAGGCACTGCAAACGCATCAACAGCAATATTTGAAGATTTAAGAATGGATTATTTATCTTTTCTGCATAACATCAAATTTTTCTTATTGTATTGGTGACTCTTATTTTTTCACTTCTGCCGTTTCAGGAACTGGTGGTATTCAAAGGCCGCCACTTCTTTGTTTCGCTGGACATTATTGTCCCCCTGGAACGATGTTTCCCACGCAGTACAAGTGTCCAGTGGGGACATGGAGCAGTCAGAGCGGGCTGGAGGCTGAAGCAGAGTGCCAGCCGTGCCCTCGAGGTTGGTACTGCCTGGCTGGGTCTGCAGCGCCATCAGGCCGATGCAACTCTGGACACTACTGTCCTGAAGGTAAAGATGTACAAGTTGAAGGCACGGGAAGAAAAGTATATAATTTATTTATTTTTGTCTGTCTGGCTCTGAAAGTTTTTAAGATTGTACGTAAAAGACAAACTTGCAAATTGTCTTTTAAATATCTTTACCACGCACTGCAAACGTTTCACTCGTGCTGTAGTCATGAGTCATTCATTCGGATGTAATTATGGGGATGTTGCTTTCTCAGGGACGGCATATGGCACCCAGCACCCTTGCCCTGCAGGAACCTACAGCATCCAAATGGGCAACAGATACAGGGAGGACTGCTTGACTTGTCCCGAAGGGTCATTCTGTCAGCTGGGGACCTCCAAACCCTCACCTTGCCCTCCGTGCGTAAACAGAACCTCAGAAATAAGATGTGTGCTTTTTTGATAAGAGAATGAAGCAGGTGCAAAAACTGTGATTCAGTAACTGTGTCTGCCGTCACTCTCAGCTCCTCATTTCGCCGCCTGAAAGGAGGTCGAAGGCTGGAGGACTGCTCCCCTTGCCCTGCTGGCTATTTTTGTCCCTACTCAGCCACTATCAACCCGAGAGTCTGCGGAGCTGGCAGCTACTCTGTAAGACCCCATTAAACACAAGCCTGTGTGACTGTGCAACCGACAGCACCAGTGGAAACCAGCGCTGGTGTAGTCCCATCACTCTGGAAACGGTTTTGATTGTCCTATTTTTAGATTACATTTACCACCCACATTCATTCGCCTTATATTACTCACCTACTGTGTACATCTGTAAATGCCAGCAGGAGGGCTAGTATAGTGCTTTTGATATAATATATAGTCTTTTTTTTGTTTCCTCCCAATTTGAGGCCGTCTTAACGTTCCAGCATTTTCCAGAGTCAAATATTTCTTTTTCGCAAGTTGCCAGCGTGCGTTTCGCTGTCTCCCACCTCCATACCGGTTGATATCTTTAACTTCAACTCCTTGAATGTTTCTTCTCATTCTCTTGTGTGTAGGATGAGGGCTCTGTGGAGTGCTCTCCATGCCTACAGGGGCATTACTGCAGTAACGAGACCACCAGCGAGGAGGCCATGCTGAGTGTCATGGTGTGCCCACCTGGTTTCCTCTGCTCTCAGGGTTTGGCCAGAGACCCTCAGAGATCAGCCACGCTCTGCCCTCGAGGTTTCTACTGTCCCGGAGGAGGCATTGTGAGTCTTGGAGTAGGGAAACGGGATGACTGTAGCGAATATAAATAAAAGCACACCGCATCTTGAATTAATCCGCTTGCAAATTTAAACGCACAGGACCCAAACCCCATTCCATGCCCCAACGGGACGTACAGTTCGTCTCCTGGTCTGCGTGACGTGTCTCAGTGTGTCCAGTGTCCCGAGGGGAAGTATTGTTACACCCAGCAGCCTCAGGAGCAGCCTATCACCAGGCCTGTAAGAAAAGAACTGAATTTAAGATGAAACGCTTTATTCACTTTACAAGCTGCCACACAGACGAGGGCAAATTTGTTGGCTTTACTGGCAAAGGTGTGTGAAATAAAAAAAAAATAGAATATTTGATTGCAGAAGCATGATCTCACGCAGAATTGAAAAATCCTTTAAAAAATTTATTCCAATACAGGAGGGGGGGGGAGAATTAAAAGTGAAGAAAAAATATTAACAGAGTCACCAATGGTACATCTGCTGGTAAACCAAACAATCCCTTTCAAGTAAAACATAAGCTTCTGCACTCCTCTAATTAGTATTCACTGATGTATAAAAGTGACACAGTGGCCCATTTTAACAGATGGAATAAAACAAGAAAACAGGTGTTTTGTGAAGAGGATGGTAAGAGACATAAAGCAGAACCTCTATCTGTTGGAAAAGTACAGCAAAAAGAGGAGTCCTTGGGTCACTGATTCTGCCGTTTCCAGGGTTATGTAAAAAGATGTGTAGGGTGAGCAGAAGAGAAAAAAGCTCTAGAGAGGATCCAGTACTCTGCACAGTTTAGAGCTGTGATGCTCAAACTTTTAAAACCATTTACTGAGAGTCAGTTTTTGTGACTTCTTTTTTATCTTGCCAACAATGATCTAAAAGTACACTATTTTAATGAAACAAAGTTGTCTGATAGGGGATCTGTAGGTCATTTGCCTCACAAAAAAAGCTCTGCTTTTTTGTAGTTTGCACCTTTCCAGAATTGTGGTAGTGGGCCAGACAGAATCCTTCTAGTGGCTGCAAACAGGCCAGGGGGCCACCCTTTGGAAACCCATGATTTATGGAGATTGAGCATAGAGGAATAGTGAAAGACACCCTAATTTTAATCAGCAAGTGCACATAAATTAAATTTGGTTGGTAATTTTTTTCAGTGTGGAGTTATACCACTATGTCAAAATATGTAATTTTTTTCCTTAAAGTTGCAATAAGTAACCTTTATATAAATATGTGTTTGTGTATTTCTTTTTTTTTATTTTTACATATTTGTTAAAACTATTAGTATGTCCTGACTCAATGACAGTAGAATATTAGATAGATGTGGAAAAAGATCAGGCTTCTCTGGCTCCCTCCAGTGGTCCTACTGCTATCTGCAGAAATGCCCTGCGCTTGATCAGAAACAACCAATCAAAGCCAGGAGGAAGGACTTAGCACTCACGCTCTTCCATCCTCTGCCCCATAGTTCATTCTGCATGTTTTAATGGCGGAGAAACAAGCTTACTTCACAGGAAAACATTTTTTCCAACATTTTTTCCAGGCTCCACTGCGAGAGAGTTGAATTTTCAGGGTTTACTGACAACTCCCTAGTAGTGCAACTTTAAGGTTTTTTGTAAAAAAAAATTTTTTTTACCAGCAATGCCAGTAAATCAATCAAGATTTATAGTGACTTGTTAATTTATAAGGTTTTTAAAATCTTTATTTGTATTTCACTGTGAATGTTTTGTGTGTATTCTCATACTAAAGACAGAGCCATGTCCTGATGGGCACTATTGCCCCCCAGGGACCGGCCACCCCTACACGTACCCCTGTCAGGTTGGCAAGTTCAGGAACAACACGCATGGTCACACTGCAGAAGTCTGCATTTCATGTCCATCCGGGCATTTCTGCAGCCAACTGGGAATGGATCTGCCTTTACTCTGCCCTCAGGTGGGACCTGAAGGGATCCACAATTAGTTGAACGTGTTGGCCTAAATATGTTGTAATTTCCCAATTAACTGAAACAATTGGGAAATTGTTTCAGTTAAAACAATTTCAGTTTTGTTTCTGACGCAACAAAACTCATAATTCAAAACAATTCATATCTTTTGGTATGTTTTTCCTCAATGGAGGTCGCCATTTTTTCACCTGCGCAATGCATGCTGGGTTGATGACGCGTTTCAGCCCGTTCTGTAATGGAATCTACACAGTAAACACAGGAAGGCTAACTTTACCTGAGTTGTTTATCATGTTTTTGACTGGTGTAAATTTAGACAATGCCACACTGTGTCGCTGTTGACTGTAATTAAAAAAAAATAAAAAAATAAATAAAATAATGAGGTGAGTCTGCGTCGCTTCCCACATGAAAAAAAAAACAGCTTGGTGGAAAACAGCCAAACAGTATCAATATTTCTCTCCAGAAGACTTTTAGTCGAGCAAAACTAATAAAAGACCTAACAGGTGGTCGTTATTTTTGCAAGCTAAAACCAAATGCCGTATCGACAAAGCACCTAAACCGCCTTGCCAGCTAGTGAGCGAAAGACGGTGGGAGAGACATCAGAGACAGGAAACACTGGAAGCTCTATTTTAAACAGAGCTTTTGCTACAGCTCTGGTACTGAATGTGAAACCAGGAACCCAACAGCGCACCGAAAACTGAATCCTAAACAGATTTTACCGGACCGGACACAAAGCTACTTACCGGATCACACAGTCCGACCAGAGGTATGCGTCACTTGTTTCACTTATGAAGCTTGCGTAATCGGACCAAGTGTACGTCATTTACCGAGGATGCGTTGCACCATGAACAAATGTATAAAAACTTAACAGCCTACAGTATTATTATTGTATTCTTTTTACATCTAAAATAAATATTGTTACAACTAATCACGGATCCCTTTAAAACAAATTCACTCGTTTCTCTTTAAAGACATAAATTGCAGATTCCTAAATTGCTCTCAGATTACATAAAAACGCAATCAACATAATATGTCATCTCATCCATTACTCATTTCAGGGGTCTTACTGTCCAGACGGCACCTCTACTCCTAAGCCTTGTCCCGAGGGAACCTACAGCTCGCACTCTGCTCTCAGTGAGCTCTCACAGTGTGCCCCTTGTGGCGGTGGACAGTATTGCAGCGGTGTTGGACTGACAAAGCCTTCTGGAAGCTGCAAAGAACGTTTCTACTGCAGAGTGGGAGCTAAATCTGCAGTACGATTCTGTTATTGCTGTGAAAGTAGCAGCAGTGCCTAAATGTTTTACTTCACATATATTAGGAAATCTTTTTTTTTTTTTCCAGAGTCACTTTCAGAGCCAGAGGATTTTTGCTTCTTTTCACATGTAGTGCTCTGTTTGTTTATGTCCAGACTCCAGCTGATGGGCCAACAGGAGGTTTATGTCCCCCTGGAGGCTACTGTCCTCTGGCTTCAACCTCTCCCATCCCCTGTCCGTCTGGCACTTTCAGCAACAGCTCTGGCCTCAGCAGCCCTGAGGAGTGTGTTAGCTGTCCCCCTGGGTAATTCAACTCAAACTAAATCGCCATTTTTGAGAGCAAATACATTATTTCCATGTACAACCACATTCTCACTCTCCCTATCTCAGTTTTTATTGTTTAGGCTCCAACAATACCTCACCTTCAGGACGTTGTTTTCCTGGTTTCTACTGTGCTGGGGGGTCTTCATCACCAATTCAGAATGAAGTAGAAGAAGGCTTTTATTCCTTGGTAGGAGCAGCCAGGCCAGAGCCATGTCCTTTAGGCACTTTTCAGCCGGTAGGAAGTAATAAATACATTTAATCTGACGGTGCCAATCTGAAGTTGTGACTCATATTTTACCTAAAAAAAATAAATTAAAAATAACTTCCCAGCGTCGAGGTGCAGGTTCATGTGTGGCATGTCAGGGAGGCAGGCTGTGCAATCGAACAGGCTTGTCCCAGCCACCAGTCTGCCCCACAGGACACTACTGTCCTCCTGGTTCCTCTGCTGCACGGCCCTGTCCTTCGGTCAGTATCTTCATGTTTTTTTTTTCTCTTTGTGACGTTTCTGTCTCACTGCTTCGATGTTGCTACAAAAATATAATTTATTTATACGAATTCCTTGTTTGCCTGATAATTACAAATGCTACTGTGTGAATGAGTAGAGATGAGAACGCTTAATGCTCCAAACAGTCTCGGCTCACTTAGAGCGTTAAGAAATCTGATCAGCATAAACCTTCCTACACTTTTGCTACCTCTGCACTGCTATTATGTCATGCAATAACTAGTTTTTTTTTGGGCAATCTAAAATGTACCATTGGGTTCATCAACTTTATCAATAACGCTGACATTCTGAATGCAGTTTGTGCAAATGATGGTGAATAATTTTTCCAGGGCACTTACTCTGACCAGCTAAGTGGTGAGGATGTGAAGCATTGTCGACCATGTGAAGCAGGTTCATTCTGCAGCAGAGCCAGCCTCTCCAAGCCTCAGGGTCTCTGTGACCCGGGTCACTACTGCACTTCTGGAGCCACCACAAGCTCCCCTGTAAGTTCTGGTAAAACATCCAAAACGATTCGGATGTGCGCTTTTAAATCGAATCGTATGTGTCGACTTGGAAAAGTATTTCATGACAGAAATTCAGCTATTCTGTGAAGACATCAGAGGTTTCACTGAGAACATTTGTGAACAAACAGCATCATCAAGACTTTTTTGATTTAAAGCAAAGTTAAATTAAGAACCAATATGTAAAGATTTAAGTTCTTTAAATTGTTTCCAAAAATTGTAATGTTATGGGGTAACTACACATACATCCATTCCACATATGGCTCTCTATTTAAGATGGCAGGAGGAATCGGTCAAAAAAGCAGCAAAACACCTATGGTTTGCTCTAGAAGAACTGCACAGATCGTGGCTCTGGAAGAATAATTTCTGAACATGATAACTGTTGAGTGAAAGCACAAGAAACCCTGTTTGTAGTTTTCTACAAAAAATATAGAAGACACAAATCAGGCCCTAAAGAAGTGGGTCAGATGGTTTAATCCAAAATATCAGAAGGGATGAATTCACTTGCTTCACTTCAAGCAGTTAAAAATCTGCTTGATTTTTAACTGTTTGATTTTAAAATGAATCTTGAATGTTTTCAAGATTCATTTCGCCCCCTTTACAAATATATGCCACACTGTGTTAGCTTGTACATTTACCCAAAGAAAATGCTTCAAACGTTTTGGTGTCTTGAGTTGTACCTGCTCTTTCCGTCTTGTGGGTAAAAATGTTTGACAAGCAGTCTGCCAGGTGCATGTTTGTGCTTGTAAATCATTTTTTGCTCGAGTCGGGCAATTTGTCAGCATGGTGCCACGTATGAGCGGGGGAGGGACCGGAGGAAGGGAGAAACAGGATAATTAAAGAGGGAGAAATGTCCTGATTTTGTGCGTTTTTTTTTTTTTTTTCTTTGTAATGAATCAAGCTGCACACGACTTTCATGTTTAAACGCACTTTTACGCAGTTACTTTCGTGTCAATAGCACAAATACAAACCCAGAGGAATATTTTGTTCCTTTCCATTTGGTAAATAAATAGCGGCAGTTCTTCATTTGGAAAAGCCGTTGATGGTGCGTAGGAAATGAGTGACAGGCACCAGCCTCGACTGCCCACATGTCTTACTTTAAAGAACATTTGAGATGAAGCCAACGTCATGTTTTTGACGTCCAAGAATATTTATCTGAACAAAAAGTTTCGTTTGACACCCTGAGGACACCTAGTGCTCTTCAGTTTTGTTTGCTGCAAATTAGGAGAGAAATTAACGTTATTTAAGAAGTAGACTGATATTTGTCTTAATTCCTACAGGTAGCTGTTGCTACTGGTGACGTGTGTCCTGCAGGATACTTCTGTCTACGGGGGACAAAGTTCCCACAGCAGCATCCCTGTCCTGTAGGGACCTGGAGTATCTCAGTGGGAGGCCAGAACCTGTCCTCCTGTTGGGCCTGCCCACCCGGATTCTACTGCAACAACACTGGACTCAGTCAGCCGTCAGGATTATGCGACACAGGTGTTTCTTTGTCGATCAGTGATGCGTCCAGTTCCAAAAAGATTACAATGTTTTGAAAATGAAAGATGCATCAACCACGCTGAATTATTTTGACCAGTTTTGTTATAATTACTGGTGTACATGTTGCTTTATCTAATTTTTTATAGGTTATTACTGTTCAGGAGGAGCAAAGTTTTCAAAGCCATCTGATGGTTTAACTGGGAACATTTGTCCAGCTGGACACTATTGTCCCCTAGGGTCAGCTTTTCCAATCCCTTGCCCTGATGGGACTTACTCAAACAGTACAGGTATAACACACATTCCTGAAAAAGCAGCTTACTGGGTATCAGAGATGTACTCAAAAACATACATCTCTTTGTCTTCTTGACTAAAGGGTCAGAAATGTGTGATGAGTGTCCATCGGGGACATATTGTCTGTCTGGAGAAGGCGTCCAGCCATGTCCAGTGGGTCACTACTGTCTTGGTGGGGGGGTGGAAGGCATCTTGCCTTGCCCGCCTGGCACATTCAGCCCTCGGTTTGGTCTTCGTCGGGTAGAGCAGTGCCTCGTTTGTCCAGCAGGTGGGAGTGTTGTTACATCATTTTTAGCACTCATTGGTATTCTGCACATAAGAAGTGCTGCTGAAATGGATTTTAATTTATTAAGCTGTAATTTATTTACTGGAGGGATTGAAACTAATTGATAAAATTAAAGGCAATAATTCAAAGTTTAACTGTATTTATTGAACTAAATGAGAAATATATTATGATGATGTGATGAAGGGTTTGCTACGAACACTTTTCATGCATTACAGCAACTTCATCAATGGTTTCTGCAGGTTTCTTTTGTGATGACTGGGGCCTGTTTGAACCTACTGGACTCTGTCAGTCTGGGTACTACTGCATAGCAGGTACAATGCATGCCTCAAAAAAAGTATTCAACCACAATCTGATGGGATTGTTTAGTGAAATTTCATGGTAAATGGAAAGAATAAATACAAATCTGGAAAGTGTGGCCTGCATTTATTTCATTTCCCTGTTTACTCATCTGTTTTTACACAACAGCTAAAGCTCAGTTCTACTGGATGGACAGAGTGATTTTGATCAAGTATTTCCCACCTAGAATCCCAACATAACATAGTAAAACTTTTGGTTACAAAATGTGAAACGCCTCAGCAGTTTGACAGCATAGCTAGATGCTAACAATTATTTATTACTCAAACTAAAAGGCCTGATGCTGTACAAACACTGTTGTGACAAACCACCGAGTACACCTCACTGAAATGCTCGTCTTTGCCAGGTGTGAACTTTGAGAATCCCGATGGGAACTTCAGCACGGGAATCGGAGGAGCATGTCCGCAGGGAAGCTATTGTCCCGAGGGCACCAGTCTTCCTCTGCCCTGTCCACCTGGCACTTACTCTGACAGGTTTCATTGAACTGAATAGTAAAAATTAATACTTCTTTTTTTACTGACTTTAGATAGTTTACTCTGACGGTCTTGACATTTCCTCCGCTTGCAGACTTTATCTGACAGAAGCCTCTGGCTGCAGTCCATGTCCAGCAGGTCAATACTGTGGCACCACAGGACTCACTCGTCCATCTGGTCTGTGTCAGGCAGGATCCTATTGTCCAGGTGGAGACACAGCAAGCACAGGTAGGAAGTAGGAATACTGATGTCTCTGAGTTTCTTTTTCTTTTTTTTTTTTATCATGTCTTCTTGTCTGATCAGTGAGGAAGGAAGAAGGTGTCTTTCTCATCTTTGAGCTTGGAAACATGACGGATTAAAATCATACATTTTGGATTAAATTAATCATTAGAATAGAAATATCTTAAATGACCATCATTTAGGGGAGAAACACACGCAACTCAATTGTGTGAGGGTGAACAAGTGATTACAATCTTGAAACTATAAGCAGATTCATCACTTTACAGGCTCGAAGCAGTGATCATTTCAGCATCCTTCCATCACGTCTAATTTAATTTTCCTCTTCAGGCTCTGAAGGAGGACTTTGTCCATCAAGTCATTATTGCCCTGAGGGGAGCTTCAGCCCAGTGGCCTGCCCAGCTGGAACCTACAGCAACCTCACAGGTCAGGCGGCGTGTTCGCGCTGCCCGGCAGGATATTACTGCCCGGAAAAGACTGACAACTTCTCCAAGTTCCCCTGTCCCCCTGGGTTCTACTGTCCTGATGGTACTGTCATCCAAAAGGCTTATTAGTCCTATACATCTTGAGAAACGGCCGGAATAGCAGGCGGAGATATTTTTAGCACTTCTGTATGGTGTTTGCTTCCGTAAACCTCCCTCCTCAGCTTTGTTGCTTTGTAAATATCCGAATGAAATGAATGATTTCTTTTAATTTTTGTTTTTGCTAAATGTAAAGGAACTAAGCATGCCACCCAGTTTCCTTGTCCTCGTGGATACTACAACCCAGAGCCCATGACTCAGAGTCTGGACAGCTGCCTGCCTTGTCCTCCAGGACACTACTGTGAGAAGGAGCGGCTGACCAAAGTGTCTGGAAAATGCAAGGCTGGTGAGTAATGGTGTCTTTGTTCATTTCTTCCGAGCTCACAGTCACGCAGCCTAGTTTCCCGGTGTCAGGACTTTGTCCTCTGCGCCAGCCTGTTTTGGCTTCAGGGCCGGGCCGACCTGTCCGAAGCAGCCTTTAAGACTTTGAAGAAGACAACGAAGGCTGTGCATGAAGCATGAAACACCGCAACCCAACAGAGGCAGCGTCTCAGCTGCAACAAAAGCTTTTGAATAATTTTTGACGTATCATTTATTCATGCACAAAGATGCACAGGAGAATGGCCCAGTCCTCAGTCATGTATTACCCACATCTCTAAGGTTGGAGCTTGAAGTACGCCTGTCTGGTTTATTAAGTCGTCTCCTTTCTCAGCAGTGACTCATCCTTCCCACCTTGCCCTGTGCTGCTTCCTTTCCTGCAACATTGGATTTCATGTTTTAACCCACGCTGAGAAAGTCGTCACATGACGCCTGATTTGTGTCGTTTTGTGCTTTTTGTTCCTCTCAGGTTGGTTCTGCGTGTCCGCAGCGTGGAACTCGCAGCCCTTTGACCTTGATAATTACACAAATGCCAACTGCCTGTGCCCAGCTACATCCACGGGGGGGCGCTGTCAAGTTGGCTTTTACTGTCCTCTGGGAAGCTCTGAGCCTGTACCCTGTCCTCCGGGAACCTTCTGCAATAAATCAGGTATTTAGATTCTAAAAACCATAACAGCTTTTAAACTGTGTGCGGACTGACTGATTTCTAATACATTTATGTCCCTATATGCTTTGAAAAAGTATTCCTACCGCTTCAAATCTTTTCACATCTTGTCATTTTGTAGTCTCAGACTTTAGGGCATTTTATTGGAGTAAAAAGATTGGGATCTCTGTCCTACTGAAAAGTGAACTTTGACTCTATTCTCAAGACTTTTGCAGCCTGTTAAAGGTTTCCTTTCAGTGTTTGATAATTTTTTTTGTTTTTTAGCTTTGTTGATCTTCCCATCATCATAAAGCATCCTTCTACACCATGATGCCACCACCATTGGTTATCGTAGGGCTGGCATTTGCAGGGCGACTATTAGACATGGGCTGTTACTTTCCTCCCTCCCTGATCCTCTACCTTCTGTAGAGTGTCTAAACAATTTACTGACTATCTAATATTCTGTTAAAGCTTGCTTCTGTTGTATGTTTTTATGACTGAAAGTGCACCTAAAGCCTCTTACTACTTGACAAAGACCATTTTGTAAAAGGGAGTATTAATCTCAACGGTGGTTTTCTGGTTACTTGAAGGTGAGAATAACAGTTTTAAATAAAATAAACTTTTTTGTGAAGTGCAAAAATGTCATGTAAACAGATTGCTCCACAAGAAAACTTTCGCAGTTTCGGTTGTTCAGAGAGAATCTGACAACCTACAAGCTACCACGAGCTTCAATAAACTCTCTACTACACCTTCTCTTTCAGCTGTTGTTAGCATAGTAGTTGCTGCACTATTGTATCCTCCTCAGCTCAGCTCCTTCAAAGTTCTGTGACACCTGGGAGGATTATCTGATTAATGTTGTCTCTGCAGGGTCTGTCAGTAAACCTGATATCTTGGTAGGTTTGCAGATGCGGAGTGGAGCAGTGCACTGTAAGACTTTTTTTCACCTCTGACGCCTTAACACGACAGCTCTATTTATATGGCCAGACTGTCTTTTCTAACTAGTCAATATGTTTCTCTGGAACTCACAACACACTCACATCGCATTAAAAGTCTTGCTTTTAACAGTAAAATGTGAATTTATGACAAATGCGGTAATTATTTCATTGTGCGATACAGTTTTAAATAAATCTAGCTGCAGTGGTATGTCACCTCCTCTTCACCAACACCCTGCTCTCTCTAATTTTTAAGGAAAATCTTACAGCATTCTTCCTTGGTGTCGGATTCCAGCTGTTCAGCAGCGCAAGACTTCCTTTGTTGTTGTTTTTCATTTCAAAGAGCTTTCCATTGGTGGCAGCTCTGGACCTCAGGCATGCCAGTTTTACACATAGTTCCAACAAAGTTGCATCTTAAAGCTTTAACACATTAGCAAACTGCATATCTCCTCTTGCCTGCCTCATGCTTTCTGCTTTAAGCTCTTTGTTTTCATCGAGCAGAACGGCCATTCACACACAAGTTTGTGCATAAAAATCTCTTTCAGAGCTGTAGCTTTTCTGTAACTTTATTTTATTGAAATACTTTTATAAATAGATCAACTATTTTTTTTTTTGTAATGTTTTTATGGAGTTTAAGACATCTGTATTTTTTTTTTCTCCAGAAGTTGTACTTTACTCCTCTACCTGCAGACCTGTGTTGTTTAGGGATATGAGCATAATGTGGAATTTCTTTATTTTTATTCAAGCAAAGTTTTCTGACTTGGCATTGCATGGGTGCCTGAATTTGTTGCTCTGGAACATAAATAAATCAGCTTCAGTGATGCCTTCATGGCTGTGGCATTAGGCCATGCCCTGTGCACAAATGCATCAACATGCATCATTGATTCTTGAGCAGAGTGCTGATAAGAAGTTTAATGACCCCCCCCACACACACTCTGGGCTACAAAACATGCCTCTAAGTAATGGCTTACATTTTGATAGATCAGACTTCTGGATAGTTTCTCACTTCATCTTATTCCAGCTAAAATGAGAAAGTGAGAAAGAGGTGGCAACAGCGATGAATCTTTGTCATAATATTTATTTTACTGGATGGTTTTCACTGATTGAGCATCTTGTTTTTCACCTAGTTAGTTAGTTAACTCCTTTTTACATTAAAGACAAACGGGTAATGATCAGAAATTAGAGATATGCTGACACTTGAACTGTCTTACTTAGGTTATGGTACTCAAGTGGTACTCCTGTAGTTGCACACAGGAAATTGTAAAATCTAGTTTTTACATGTAAACACGGTGATAAATAACGGCCAAAATGAGTTGTTGTTGAAGTAAGCAGCTTTTTTCTTGACACAAAAACTATAAAGAGAGCTTCGCTGTGGAAGCAGACAACAACAATACAAGTATTAGGTTCTTTATTTACCTCTGAAATTAGGATGTGCATCTAGCAATGATGCTAGACTAAACTTAACCAATATCCTTTTGCAAATTGCAAAGACAACAGGATGCACTAATTGCTGTGCCCGGTGACAAGCCAACCTCTGCAGTACTGGCTAATAGCAGTGTATTATTTTGTGTGTGTGTGTTATGTATTTAAGCACAAACTGAACATGTTCACATGTATACTTTATATAGTACTGTGTGTGAAAATGATTTAATGACCAAAACACCATCAAATATCTTTAAAAGCATTGTCCTAATTAGATGTGAAGGTTAGGACGAGTGAAAAAAGTTTTTAATTTTACCTTTTTGCATTTTAACCTCAGGCCATCTCCTGTCTAATTTAGGACATTTTAAAACGCTACTTCTGCATAAAACTTGAATGCACAATTAAACCACATCATTCAGAACCTGCAGCATCGGTGGTTAAAGCAACAATTCTTCAGACTTTTGTTGTCGGTTAAGTAAAAGCCACGACACACTGGCATTTTCAAGTCATGTTAAGTTACCATTTTAAAGGTACAGTAGTTAAAAATACGGTTTTTGCATGTTTCTGAAAACTGTCTCCCTGGTTAATATAACTCTTTGATTAGGATTGAAACATATTTCAGTTTTGCTAATTTTTCTTTTAACTAAGTCGTGGTCTCCCACTTGAAAAGAGCAGTGTCCTTGTTGCTTTTCATTTTACAAATTAAAAACCTTTAAATGAGCAAATTAATTGTAGGCCACATCATTCCATTCATTTTGTTTTTATTGTCAGTATTTAAAAAAAAAAATAAAATAAAGCTGAAATGATTTAAAAGTCTCTGTTTTTAATTGCGTCATTTCAAAATGAGCTGGTTGCATTAAGTAAAAGAAAACAAAACAAAAAACAACAACAAAAACAATGTTTTCATGTTATCCAAAAAGGTTTAGCTTTGCCAGTGGGGCCGTGCTCTCCCGGGTATTACTGTGTTCAAGGAGCCACTGAGAGCAGACCAACCGATGGGATAACAGGCAACATCTGCCCTCCTGGGACGTTCTGCGGTGAGACCCACATGAGCAAGCTAAAAACTATGTGAAATTAAAGTGCGCTAGTAGGAGAATAGATCTACAGTGCATTGTAATATGCATTTAACGAGGTGTTGAACAAGGACAATGATAAATTTGTATTGCAACAACCATTCCAAATAGTAATGGACCACCCAGGCCAGAAAGATAACACTTTCTTTTTATTGATAAAAATCAGTGTTACATTCCTAAATAAGGAGTGCAGCCTGGGTGGACACACTGAAATGCATAGCTTTTATAAATTGTTCTTTGTAGCCAAATAGAACAGAGACCAATAGGGTACTTCTGAGGTATTGTTTTTTATTATTATTATTATTTTTATCTTGATTTTATCTTTCCACTTTCACTTCTCGAAAGAGAAAGTGGAAAATAAATTGGATGGACTGTAGACCTGAAACAACCCAACAGATTTGGGTAGATAAAACTCTTAAAATTACCTGTCTGTGTCTGTGTGACTCGGTTCTTTTCATTGTGTGGTGGCTTGCTCATAAAATGCCAAACCATACGGAGATTTGCCCATACATTCAGCCAAGTTTATTCAGCTATAAATTATCTGGCCCTCTTCATTACCCTGCAGTGGCAATTGATGTGCAAGTAAGATGAATGAATAGAAGAGTGACTGATGACTTCTTGACCTCTTTCTTTGTCTAGCGGAAGGATCAGGACAGCCAGAGTTGTGTCCACCTGGACGCTTCTCCTCTGTGTCTGGTCTGACTAATGAGGCTAGCTGTCAGCCGTGTACGGCCGGATTCTACTGTGGAGAAGCGGGACTTAGGACTCCTACTGGACCTTGCAGCCAAGGTCAATCCACACTCTTGTTTCATGAGTTTATTGTTGTAAAAAAAAAAAAAAAAGTTTGCTATCAGTTTTTTTTTTTTTTTGTTAAAATTCTCATGTTTTACTTTGATATTTTGACTGTGCTCTATTTAACACTTTAGGATATTGGTGTCCTCCTGGTCAGAGTGTTGCAACAGCTCTGCCGTGTCCTTCTGGTCATTTCTGCTTAGAGGGGAGTTTAGCTCCAGAGCCCTGTCCTTCAGGAACATACCAGGACAGAGACAAACAGGGATCATGCATCATCTGTGACGCTGGTGAGCGGGACTAAAACTCTTTTTAATCTGAACAAGTTTTATGGATGTTTTTGTCAGGATCGTGAGTTGGTTTGATTATTTAATTCTAGTGTTGGTCTCTTTCTTTGAATAGATCAGTCTTGTTTATGTTTTACTTTAATTCAGTCCTTCCTGAGTGATTATACTTTAGTGGGTTCATTTCTTGTGTCTCATTATTCTTTATTACTCTAGTTTAATTCTGTTTCTTAAGTCTAGTTATTTATTATTATTGGATTCATTTCCTAGTCTCTTTCATACTCTCACTCAACCCCCTGTGTCATTTTCTTTCTCTCTGCTCAGCCTGCTGCTCTCTCCTTTCACCCCTGCCACCCATTAGCTCATCATTGCAGGTTTTTTATTCCAGCATTCACACTCACAGTATTTAAACCCTTCTTTTGCTCACACTCCTTGCTGGTCGTTCCTGTTATATCCTGTTATTCTCCCCGTTTCTTCCCTGTGTTCCTTTGCTTTCTTATCCCTTGGATTTATGGTTTTTGTTCTGCTTTGGCTCCCTGTGCCCCCTGTGAGGTTTTTTTTTTTTTTAATTTTTCATTAATACGTTCTACATGATCCATGCTCCCAGCTCCTGTCTGCATTTTGGTCCACCCTCAAACTCGCACGTCATGACTGAAGGAAAGAAACCAAGGAACACAAAATAATCAAACTAGAATTAAATAATCAAAACACCAAAACAACTCAAGAGCTTAATAGTTTTGCTGATTTTTAAAAATAGCCATTTAGCCATTTATCGCTGTTGTCCAACTAAAATGGCAACTTTCAAAGGTCTACAAATGTATTTGTGAAATCTGATTTGCTTTAAATGCTTAAAAAAAGTTTTTTTTGAGTTTGAATAGATTGTATGCAGTACAGAAAAATGACAGGCAGAGGTACAAAAATTTCCACTCTTCTTATGTACTGACAATTAATCTAAAAATAACCATTTCTCCTCTTTCAAGGGTACTACTGTGACTTGAGACTGGGTCCTGTCAATGCCTCCTCTCCCAGGCCCTGCCCTACAGGGCATTACTGCCCTGCAGGTACAGCCCTGGCCAACCAATACCCCTGCCCCATTGGCTCCTTCAACCCAAGTGAGCGAACAAGCAGCCCAGCAGGGTGCATCCCCTGTCCTGCTGGACACTACTGTCCTTCCATTGGACTGTCAGAGCCAACAGGTGAGGTGGACACGGTTGTCCTGGCAACAATCCAGCTACCGCTGTTTAGATTTATTACGTGTAAAGCCTTTATATGATCTGGTGCATTTTAGTTTCGCCAACAAAACTTTCCACAGCAGTTGAACTGTTGGATTAAAAGTAACTCAATTTGTGTGATTTACTTGTTGAATGAGGTCTCTACAAATCTTTGGAGGGCTGTATGTATGTACTGAATAATAAAATTACTGAAAAAATCTGTTATGTCCTTTCATCCGTAGGACCTTGTCATGCTGGATATTTCTGCAAGCTTGGGGCGTCTTCTCCTTCCCCCCAGGATGGATTCTCAGGCTCCTTGTGCCCACCTGGTCACTTTTGCCCCTCAGGTTGTTTTCCCAGCCTCTGCTAAAATCAGATTTGTAGCTGTTTATACACTGCACATTGTTAAAGCGTTGTTGTTGTTTTTTTTAATACAATACATATAAACATCCATATGATAAAAGCGCAATGTACACAAATGAATGGAGGAAGACGTTATTACCCTTTTGGCCCATTACACTGTATGGCTGTAATGTATTATTCATGCTAATTACCATTTGGAGGCCATTAGCAAGTTCTGACAACACGCATCTTTCGGCTTCTGCTTTCCTGATGTCTTTGAAATAATTCCAACACATGCCCTCTTTCACTTGGCTGACCCATCTCTTAGAAACGCTGCTGCAGGGCAAACTGATTTGTTGTGAGCAAGCCAGCGCTGCACCCAACACTCGTTCCTTCATAGGAGTGTCTCACTTGTACACTCGCTCTTACGCTTTGACCGTACCGTGCGAAACATTGCCACGCTATATAGTTTTGTCAGACAATGTGCATGCATAATTTCAACGTTATTTTATTTTTTATTTTTTTGTTCAAACTCCTGTTTAATGCAGTTTTTTTTTTACTGTTGTCTTTACAGGCGCCGGATCCCCCAAAGCCTGCCCAGTGGGAAGTTTGTCAAACAGCTCAGGCTTGCATAGACCGGATGATTGTAAAGCGTGTTTGGGGGGATTTTACTGTGACTCTGCTGGCCTCACTAAGCCCAGCGGCTTCTGCAGTAAAGGGTACATCAACTTTTTATTTAGTTTGAGTCAAAGCCATTCAAGCCGTCTGGTAATCAAACCGATTTTGTTTTGCCGCGTTTCTTACGTAGATATTACTGCATAGAGGGTGCTGTCACATCAACCCCCAGTGATGGGATTTCAGGAGGACCCTGTCCTGAGGGTCACTACTGCCCCGAGGGAACTGTTGAACCTTTGCCCTGCAATCCAGGGACTTATGTGGCTGTAACACATGCGATTCAGTGTGAGCTTTGTCTCCCAGGCTGGTTTTGTGTGTCTGGCTCTCTGTACCTCTGTCCTGAAGGTTTGTTGTTTGTCCTTTTGTTTGCTTGTTTTTCATAAACCTAAATTGAAAAAAAAAACAATCTTATCCATTAAATTATACCATGACATTGGTGCCAAATACAGACACAAAAAAGCATAGAAATATATCAAAATATTTTTAATCTTTTCATATTTCTCCATTTCCATGATTTCTGTTTTTGTCCTGTAGGATTTTATTGTCCTGAAGGGACGGGATTTGCCCTGAGAAGTTGTCCAGAAGGAACCTACGGTCCAGATCCTGGTTATTGGTCTGTCTCCCAGTGCAGACAATGCGACGGAGGCCATTACTGTTCTTCCAGAAATGCCACAGCTGTCACTGGACCGTGCCAGGAAGGATATTACTGTTCACATGGAAACGTCTCTCCACAGCCTCTTTCACAGGCTGCAGGTAAACAAATGTCTTTACACAAATGCTCTGCAAAATCACACATTTACTGTAACTGATCCCAGATGTTGTTTTGCTAATGTCTTTGTCAATTTGGTAGTGATTATCTATTAGTGCTCTGTTTGAGACATGTCTCTTGCCAGAAGGAGGACCTTGTCCTGTTGGACACTACTGTCCTCAGGCCACCATCCATCCTCAGCCCTGTCCACCTGGAACATTCTCCAACATCACCAGAGTGGCCTCCGAGGTTACGTTCACTCTGCATGTGATTCTCTTGTCCTCTTTGCAATGACAAAGCTTTCATTACTTTTACAAAAAATAAGAGGCACAGAGGCAAAAAGTAAAAGTTTTAGACCCAAATCAAAACATAGCAGCATCATACTATGTGAAAACCTTTCTTTAGCTTTTCTTCAGCTTTTACTTAAAAGCACACCTAGATTTTCTTCCACTTTATAACTACTGTATTTTTCGGACTATAAACCGCTACTTTTTTCCCCAGCGGCTTACAGCCCGGTGCGGCTTTTCTGTGGATTTTTCTTCCACCACCAGGGGGCTCTTTAGCAGGAAGTGAATCACTGGAGGTCAAAATTGAAAATCAAGGAAGAAAGCCCTAATTTTCATTTACAACAAGCACATGCTAGCAGCAGGCATGACGGAGAAATTAGAAACTACAGAAGAAGTTCATATGATGCAGCTTTTAAGTTGAGGGCTGGGTTCTTATGGGAAACCGAGAGCGGCGAAGATACCAGCAGCTTATATGCGTTTCCATTTTTTTCCCTTAAAAGTATATATGGTGCGGAAAATACGGTATTTACAACCTTATTATGTTGATTATAACATGAAGCCTCAATAAAATACATTAAGGCTGCTGGTGCTATGAGTCGAAGCGTTATGAATATTTTCTCAATGCGTTGTATAAAGTTATCAGAAAAGTTACTCCTAGAGTTTTGGTCTGAACTAAAACAGGCTCTTTATCTTCTTATAGGAAGATTGTCAGCCATGTTTCCCAGGTCACTACTGTGACTCAGCGGGGCTCTCGGCACCTTCGGGAAAATGCTGGGAAGGCTTTTTCTGTGTGGAGGGTGCAGATCGTCCTGACCCTCCTCTTAAGGATGACCGTGGAGGTCCATGCCCAAAAGGTGCTCAAGTTCTCTTGGGATATCAGCTTTATTCTTCTTTTTTTTTTTTTAAAGTGGCTAACAGATTAGCCTGGGGAGGAAATGAGCTACTGAGGGAATAATACAAATGTGGTCATAATTAGGTCAGGTCTATATTGTTGCTCAAGCAGGAAACCTCAACACAAAACTATGTTTTTAAGACATTTAACAAGGAGCACATACAGGGATTTCTAAACAAGCGATTGTGTTTTTTATTTGCATAACCTGAAAGGAAGCTCAGCGTACAAGTAAACAACAGCCTCTTTCAAGCTTGGCATGCCAAACAGAAGCAGCTGGTCTGACGGGATCAGAAACCAAACCCTGTTTCTTGTGGATTGTGTGTGTCTCTGTTTCATGGCACTTGTCTGCACTAGCAGGTTATTACTGTTCAGAGGGTTCTGCAGCTCCTCAGCGCTGCCCCCCGGGAACCATCAGCACAGAAGACGGCCAAGCCAGCTGCAGTGTCTGTCCCCAGGGGTATGCTTGCTTATCAAGACTCACACGGTCTCCACGAACTGTAAGCTGACACAGATTTTCACAGGCATACACAGCAGAAGGTGCAGGACCTGTAAATATTCCTGTGGCGCGTGTAAGGAGTCTGCTTTTGATGGTTTTGAACACAAGTCATTTGTAGTTTAGCTGTGTTTTTCCTATTAGTTCTGCGTAACGAACAGGAGCACAGGACAGTCATCACTCATTGCATTCAGCAGACGCCAACAACTAAATTATTATTTTTCCCGTTTTGCCTGGACAGATTTTATTGCCCTGGCAAAAGTACCACATCTCTGCTGGGCAGTTTTGAGTGTCCGCCGGGTCATTACTGCCCGACCGGAACCCGGTCCAAATACCAGTTCCCGTGTCCAGCTGGAAGTTTCAATCCTCGCACTCGGATGACAAAACCCCTGGACTGCCTGCCATGCCCTCCAGGTCACTCATCATTTACAGCTAATGATTAATTAAAGATTCAGCAGTTGACCCAGGGTCACGTTTTTGTCAATGATCATTACTGTAATTACAAACTCTGCTGTTAAAATAGTCCACTTCAGAGTGGGTTATTAAAATGTCTAGATTTATGTATTTTTGGCCGTAGGTTCACAACGCTTTTTATTTTATTCCAGGATATATTTCCAGCGGCATAGAAATGATATTTTGGCTTCTCTTATTTTTTCTTCCAAACAGGCTCATTCTGTGCGACTCCTGGCAAAGACGTCGCATCCGGCCTGTGTGATGCAGGTTACTACTGTGTCTCTGGTGCTCGTTCGCCCACACCAGAGGACGGAGGGATGACGGGTGATAGATGTCCTGAAGGACATTACTGCTCTCAAGGCTCCTCGGCTCCGCTTCCCTGTCCTGCAGGGCATTACAGCAACAAGAGCAGAAACAGTCATATCTCTGACTGCCTACCTTGTCCTCCAGGTCGGAACTAATTTGAATTATTTGGCAGTAATCCTAAGAAGCTGCGTCAGTGGCTGCCTAACAAATGTTTCTGTTTTGTAGGTTTTCTGTGTGTCAGCAGAGGGCTCTCTTTCCCTCCCCATGTCTGTCCAGCAGGCTTTTACTGTCCAGGCACAGAAAACGGCAGCCTGCAGAACTCTATGACCTGCTCACCAGGAAGCGAGTGCCCACCTGGATCTGATAGACAGGTGCCCTGTTTGCCTGGGACATATCAGAATTTGCCGGGTCAGGTGAGGAGGAAAATGTTTTTAGGTTTTTTTGCCATATTTCAGAATGAAAAACAACTTAACAGCATGCGTTAAATAATCTAAAGCCCAGAAAATCATAATAAGCATATTAAGTGGATGTACATTCAATAGTTTTCTTCTATATTACTTCTTTACAGGCAGACTGTATTGAATGTCCTGCAGGATTTTTCTGTCCTGGCGTGGTCAGCGCAGACGTTGACCAGGTGACTGGAACTTCCACTCCTGTTCCTTGTCCTAAAGGACATTACTGCCCACCTGGTGAGCTACGGTGCATGGGATATGACAACACATTCATGACAAATGTACAGCCTCACTGCATTGCAACGTCACCGATAAATGTGACACAGGTTGTGTCGCGTTTGACCTCTGTGAGATTGCTTGTCTGAATACCGCAGAGTGCTTTGCTGAACTTGTTTTATTTGCACTCCTCAATGAATGACTGTGGCGCTGAACTGCTTTCCAATTATGCAAATGGTTATTACGGAGCATAATTCGGATAGGCACGGTCATCATGAAACGTTCTTTGATGTTCAGCCCTCAGCCATCTGTAGATTCAATACATGTTTATCTACAGGAACCCAGACTGGTGTGGCGTTCCCATGCCCAGCTGGCACTTTCAGCAGCCAGATGGGATTGTCCAATAAGTTCGATTGTGAGCCCTGCCCCCCTGGGAGATATTGCAGTTCTTCAGGCCTGGCTACTCCCTCAGGGTTCTGCTCTCCTGGGTAAATAAACACTCTGATGTTTGCAGAAAGATTGAAAGCTCTCTCTGTTTGATTCGATCTTGCTTCTCCATTGTTTGTCCACATATTACCTCAGTTTAGCTCTGCTGTAATGACCTCTCTCTCCTTAGTTACCTCTGTGTCCAAGGTTCTCTTTCGGCCCAGCCAGAGGAGGGTCCAACAGGACGGCGGTGCTCTGCAGGGTCCTACTGCCCACAGAGCACAAGCTACATGGTTCCTTGCCCTGCAGGCACCTTTAGCTCCATAGATGGTGACAGTAAACCTTCATAAAAAAAAAAAGCTGATACATTACATACATAATTATGAAAAATAAATAGTCAACTATGGCACTCCAAACAGTCATTGCATTAAAAATAGTTTAGCCTGTCTGTTCATATATCTAAGTAAAAAGGAAAAACTATTGGTAAAAAGAAGAATCATTGAACTACAGAGATGTATTTAAATTCTGAAGAAAAATGAATTGTATAAAAAATTCATAATGCTTTAATAAAATTATTTTGAAAAAAGTAACTTATGTTTATCTAATATCTCACTGAGGGAAAAAAGCACATGATAGATTTAAGTCATTTGAGGTACTCTTCATCAAATGCCCCAGTAGAAATATGATTTTTAATAAAAAGTTAGTTATATTAATTTGATAACTCGCCGAAAACCAAATTCAATTTGGTACATTGAATACAGTAAAAATAAATAAGAAATAATTACTGATTGATGGAAAAAAAACAATAACCTGAATGAAGACTTTTAAATATTTTGTTGCCTGATCTATTGTGTGTTTTTTAAAATGATTCAAATGCCACTTGCTTTTTTTTCCCCCACAATGGGACAAATTTTTGTACTGAAAGCAAGAAGCCTGGATATATTTGAGATTACAGCATCATACCATACCTTATTTCTTCTTTCAATCACTAGTTTCCTTGTCTTGTTCAATATTAGGTGCAGTGTCTATAGAGGCATGTCAGCCCTGTTTGCCTGGCCACTACTGCGCTAAGCCTGGAGCATCTTCCCCGTCTGGACCGTGCAATCCTGGTTTCTACTGCAGAGAGGGATCACAAGCTGCATCGCCTTTGAGAAATATGACTGGTAGCATTTCATTCACGACTTGACCTGTAAACAATGTTAATAAATGCATTGCAACTTTCTGAGCAGGGCTTTTGTAAAACACCTTCAAAGCGAAATTTCAAATTACGTAAAAGAAATTGACATTTTTTGGTATTTCTCTTGCACCTTTAAGATTTTTCTCATAATCTTAATAGTTTTAGTAGGTTTTTTTTTTCTTATTTCTTTTTTTTTTACAAAGGTTGGTAAATATTTTAGTCTGTTGGATAACTTGCTAACAAAGCCAGTAAAGGCATCCAATAAAGTTGTACTGTCTGTTCCAGGTGAAGTGAAATCTTCAGCCAGATTTGATGGCGATTCAGTCCATGGGGACGTGTGTCCTGCGGGACACTACTGTCCAAAAGGCAGCGCAAAGCCAAGCCCTTGTCCTCCAGGTAGAAAGACTGGATGAACAGACAGAGCTGATGAGGAAAAAATATTAACATTTAAAGTCAGCCGCTTACATAAAGGAACTAGTGTACTAGGTCAAAAATCTTACCAAATACTTTTGATCTAGTTTTGTCTGGTGCAAATGTCTTACAGCACTTGAAATAAGACGGAAATAACTTACAAGTGGCATTTCAGCAAGAAATGGGAGCCTGTTTTAAGTCAGTAATTTCTTAATATTGATGAAAAGTATTAATTCAATTGGCAGAATCACTTATAACATGGGGGAAAATGTCTTGATATAAGTGAAACAATCTGCCAATTGAACTAAGCCTTTTTTTAAGCATTTAAAGCAATATTTCACTTTTTAAAAAAATCACCCAAAGTTGTTTTTTTAAAAGACAACTTTCTTTTAAACTTGAAATCTGCTGCTGGGTTTTTTTACCAGCTCAAATCTAAGAGAGAGATTTTATAGTCTGATGAGTCAAGAATGTTGTCATTGGGCTTAAGTGACAAAATATTCATGTAAAAAGACACTGCACCACTGAACATGATACTGCATCATATTGATTTATTTTATTTTAATTTTCTCAAGAGGTATTGGTGGAAAGTAGATGGAATGAAGGTGAAGGATGAAATCACCTTAAATTATTCAGGTTCACCTCAAATCAACAGGTGGCAAGTTTTAGACAAAATAAATTTCACCTCTGCAGGACAAGGATTTAAAACACGAACTAGTTTTTAGACCAACATTAATCATCAGGAGCTTTTTATAACATTTATGATTACACTGCGTGTTCATGAACTCCTGACAAGACCTGTGGGTGTTTTATCTTTTGCTAAGACTGCGTTGTTGACGAGGCTCCCACAGAAACGGTTTGTCACGCCCACACATGAGCAATGCTCCTGACCTCACACATTTCTTCAATAGGTACGGCGAAGGGCTATAATTCCCCCAGGAGGAATGTGTGATAGGTTAATATATCTACAACATTATGGAGAGATGTAAAACCTAATGGGAGTCCAAATAAAGTTGTCAGAATGGTCAGATAGGTACTTAATTAGGTGAATAAATGGAGCAGTGGAGCACATATGGCAATTATCCCATACCCTTTCAAGTCTGCATAGATATATGTGTGCATGTGACAAAAGGGAGCAGGACTGTGAATCATTTTTGCATGTAGGGGTCATTTATCTTCTCTGAATAGGTACTTTCTTGGGGAGGACTGCTGCTCACTCCGAGGACGATTGTGAAGCTTGCCAGCGAGGGTTCTACTGCCCGTCATGGGCTCAGACGTCGGTGGACCTCATCTGTCCCCCGGGATGGTTCTGTCCAACAGGATCGCCGTCTGGACATCAGCCAGGTGTAATTCACAACATCGTACAAATCATATCTACGAAAAAAAAAAAAAAAAAAATCTCTTCTGTGAGTCGCAGTTTCCAGGCAATTAGAAGGAAATAGTCGTAGGAGGCAGTTGTTCAATAAGAGCGTAAAGAATGACTCATGAGCTCCTTTTTGAAATGATTCACGGTGGACGAACTGTATAAAGGAAGCAGTAACCAAACAGAACGAGCTCTAATGTGAAGTAGAGAATATTAGAAAAGCTGTCAAATTTAATAACAGGTAGCATAATTATTGTAGCCATAAATAGCTCATGCTCACTAAACTGATATAGCAGTCAAATTATAAAATATCATAAAACAGTTACTATAATTTAATTAGAAAGAAATTCTGTCCACAATACTTAACATGTGGAGTTGATAACTGGATTCAACCCAATTAGAAAAACAAAAAGGATAGCTGATGTATGTAAAGCTGGACGACTTAAATAATTGATTTAATTTCTTTCTCTTGAATTCAAGCTGATTGCATCCACGTCTCCTGCATGTGCATGTAGTGACAGAGAACTGTAACTTGCGTTGTGATGCTGACTTTGCCTCAATCCTTCATACTGACCATGTTTTCAGTGACAGGATAGAAAGACACCCGTGTTAATAGGAAAACAACCTCCAGCAGAACCAACTGAGGGTTCAGTAAAACAAAGCATGCACACAAAATATAAACACAGAGGCACTGATCAAGTTGTACTTACAAACGGAGCGTAAATTGAAGTAGAAGCTCCTGTAGTGATTTAATCAGAGAGAAACCCAAATAAGCTCTTTTCAGGTTTATGGGTAGGTTATTGCTGATCTCCATATTGCATCTAATGCATAAATGCCATAGAAGTGATTAAATGTCCCAGGTGAACTTCCTGTCTCCTCTTATATTACATGCCAGAGAGACGCCAAACTTCCCTATTATTTCATTTTTTCTGTTGAGGATTAGCTCTGCTTATTGTAGCTAATATTTTCATAATTGCATTGTTTAAATTGTGCTGGACTGCATGAATTAAAAACACTAGATAGTTGCCACATTGTTGGATTAATACATACATACATATATTACAGTATTTTCTGCACTATAAGGCGCACCTAAAAACCTTCAATTTCCTCAAAAGCCGACAGTGCGCCTCATGTATGGACCAATATTGAGCCACAACAGGTCTAGCAACTACGGTAAGCAGCCGCCGACTTCCTTTTCGCCTGTAGAAGAAGCAGCGCGCGGTGCATGCTGGGATAGTTGTCTGAACGCTAGTTTGTTAATAAAGTTTGACTGACCTATCTACCTACCAACCGTCTATGACAGTGTTTCTCAACCCTGGTCCTCAGCGCCCCCCTGCTCTGCATGTTTTAGATGTGCCTCTATTCCAGAGCAGCTGATTCAAATGATTGCATGACCATCAAGTACTGCAGAAGCCTGATAATCACCCAGAGATACAATTCAGGTGTGTGGCAGAAGGGAAATGCCTAAAACATGCAGGACAGGGGGGCGCTGAGGACCAGGGTTGAGAAACACTGGTCTATGATCAGGTCATTTGCAGGTCATTTAGCACCACGTTCTCCATGAACATGCTGTGCATGAACGGAGAAGGGTGGCCATCGTCCGGCTCTCCTCGCCGACCCGAGTCGGACTGTTTTGTTGACATTCTTTATGTCAACAAAGTGGCTTTAGACATTCATCCGGGGTGCTTCGACTAGGGTTACCAAGGGACCAACCCCTATACATTTAAAACCGGGGAGGTGGGGGGAAGAGAGACAGAGACTGTGGCAGCGTGTTGGTTGGCCTGTGTTACCCGGAAAGCATTTGGGCATAATATCGTAACACCGACACCGTGACTGAAACGATGACTGGGGCAGCCTACTATATAAAGTACTCGGGGACCATTTCTTTATTATTACACATTTGTAGAGTACATCGCGTTGGGACTGGTGGCAACCCTTACAGTAGCGTCTATTCTATGCGCCTTGTATATGAAAAACGTTTTAAAATAGGCCATTCATTGAAGGTGCACCTTATAGTGCGGGAAATACAGTAATTAAATTTTTTTCTTACCATGTAACTTTTTTTTTTTTTTTTTTTTTTTTTTCAAAATGTAGCCACTGTGGAAGCAAAATAACGATATGGGGTTTTTATGTCTGATTATTTCACAGAAAACCAGTGCCCACCTGGCTATGCTTGTCCAGCTGGAAGTGCAGAGCCAGAGATCTGCAGTCCAGGCTCATTTCAGGCTTTGTCTGGACAGTCAGTTTGTGATAGCTGTCCACCTGGTAAATTAAGTGTTTAAATGTGTTTATCTGCTCTAAATTTGTACATAGTTTTTTTCATTTTGAGTTAGTTTTTTTTTTTTTTCAGGTTTTTACTGCCTGGAAGGCTCTGCTGTTCCTTCTCCATGTCCGGTGGGTTATGTCAGTCGATTAGCTGACAGGATGTCCCTGAGCCACTGCTCTCCTTGCCCCTCTGGCTACTTTTGTAACAGTGATGCTCTGACAGAACCGTCTGGACCCTGCAGCCCAGGTCTGTCAGCTCACAAGCTGTGTATCAACAAACCTAGCTAATAAAAGTTATTTTTGTGCAAGAACATTTTGTGGATTCAAGTTAGAGTGATAAATACTTGGTAAACGTATGTAAAAATGAATGAGAGAATTCAGTGAAAATGTAGGATCATCTATAGGTGCTGCATCCATGATAGCAGACTGTACAAGAAATAAAATTATAGAAACTTAATAGTTCTGAAACCATAAGTCTATATCATGAAAGTCGGACTCCACTATCACTTGAGTCTTATCACTTTTATTGCCCAACATGATAAAAGTAGATTTTCGCTAATTTGTCATAAACAAACTAGATGTATAACTGGTAAGACAAATTATCTCAAGAAGCAGAAGAGAAAGTTAAAAGTTGTAATAAAGGAGATAACATAAAGGACTCTTTAGATATCTATTTTGGCTTTGGAATATCCCTCAACTATAAACGTATCAAGCCTGAGCAGAGACTGAATATAAATTGAAATTTAAAGATAAAAAAAAGCAGCGTTAAAGTTGTAGATCTATCTTCAAACGCAGGGGAAATTAGGTGTGAATATGTTTAGAAAAGAAAGTGTGTAGAAAATATTTTGTTGCAATCAGATCAGGTTAAAATCTTATTGGATGTGTTTTATGATTAAAGTTTAACAGCATGTGTTCATTTCTTTCTGCAAAACACTTTTTGCTCGTGTGGTAAAATTTAAAAATATTTCAGTAATCCTTAGGGGGATATTTGTCCGTATTTTCTACTACAGGACATTTTTGTTCCCAGGGTTCCACCGAGTCTTCACCTGTCTCCCAGCCGTATGGGGACGTTTGTCCTTTGGGACACTTCTGTCCTCAGGGAAGTGGGTCACCCAAACCTTGTCCTGTTGGCGGTTTTCTTCCAGAACCTGGAGCTTTATCCGTCTCTCAGTGCCGCCCTTGCCCTCCAGGGAAATACTGCCTTATTCCTGGAGCCTCACAACCCTCAGGTGGGGAACTTGTGTTATTCTGACTCTCTATTCCTGCATTGTGTCAAGTGTGAAACATTCTTTTTCCTTTTTATTTTTTTTTCAAGGCTTAAATCAAATAATTACAAGAAACAAACACATATTTATGGGTTTAATGACAGATTGTTTAATTCCATCTCTTCTGAATTGATGCCTCTTTGTGTTAGGTTTATGTCACGCCGGTTTCTTCTGTGCTGGTGGTGCTGATAGCCCCACACCGCAAGCAAACTCTTCCATGTCAAAATGTCTTGTGGACATCCTGGACTCTTACTCGGTGGAAATAGACTTGGTCTTGTGGATGTACAACCTGTCCTGCTCCAACTTTTCTTCTAGATCTGGTATTGTTTTGCATTTCTTAACATTTAAGTAGTGCAGTGAATGTTTCTCTGCTCAGTAGGACATTTTACAACATTTTCTGTTCAGTTGTTTTATAGTCATTTATACATACAAATTAGAGAAACAGGGCAGCACAGTGGCACATTGGAAGCACTGCTGACTTTTAGGATTCTGGTTCTACCTGGGTCCTTTGTATGATCTTCCAGTGCATGCATTGGTTCTCTCCTGGTACTCCCACAATTTAAAACATGACTATTAGGTCACTTAGTTCTTAAGTATGTGTGTTAACATACGTGGTCGTTTGCCTTGTAGTGGACGTCAGGATGCATCTCGCCAAATGTTTTTGCAGCCCTCTAAAAAACGATGGATGGATGGAAAAGATCCAAACTGCAGATTGAACGAAGGCTCATAAAGGGAGAATTATAGTAGAGATTTATCCATCGAGGAGGAAGTCAAGAGAAATGTTGGTAGAGGGCCGTCTTGTAGAAATAAAACATGCTGACCCAGAGATTTAAAAGCGTTCTCTATTGAGCTCAGTTTTAATTGATAGCTTAAGTGAAAATTCTGCTATGAATTTAGTATGATTTATAATTTTTGCTCTGGTTCTTAGCTGTATCATTACTCTGACTTGTAATGTCGTGCAACACAACTCGCTCTTCTCCAACAACTGTTATCAAAATGCTTTATCATAGGAAGCTCTGCATTGGTTGTAGGAAAAATAGTGGTATTGATCAAAAGCAATTAAAACACACTCTTTCCTACAGCCATTCTGTGTTTTAGTGATGCGGATTTAGTTACACCACATTGATGTAACTAGTTGTCATGTGACTCAAACTCTAGACGTCCATAATAACATGGCTAATTCTCTTTATGCCATGTTTTGATCTGAAAAGTTACTTTAAGCTAATGCTACACACACAGTTAAAAGGAAAGTTAAAATACAAACATGGCTCATAGGGCTCATTCATTTGGCTTTGGTATTGAGAAGAACATTTGGTAACGTGTGATAATTGATAATGTTTTATCAAAACGATCCTTAGAGCTCTGACCTTGTGACTGATAGAGGTTCGAACAGTAAAATCCATGGTAAAATGTCAAATTTCTTATCCGAGAAACTTTACACTTCTACAAAACTATTGTTTCTATGTCTTGCCAATAAACAGCCACACATTTGTTTAGCATATTCCTGTTATAAAATGTGCTACATAAGTAGAATTGACTACAAAAATATCTATTTTTTTGGCTAAAACAAAATGCATTATGTCATTCTGCTGTTACATATTTTTCAAATATTACAGTAAGTTTTTGTTTTAGAGAGGCTTATCACAAGTGGCTCTGTTTTGTGTCATTAGTGGATATTATGTAAAATTGACTTTTTTGAGCTTTATATCATATTGGGATGTTATTTGTTCCAAAACAAAACAAGATATTTGGGTTTTTGATTTGATTGAGATGCGAGCGTTACTGACGGTGGAAAGACATTCCTCCTGACTTGGTTGTTTTTGACCTGGTGCGGTGTATTTTTGCAAATGGTATTCAGACCACTGAGCAGCTTTGTGAGCTATTTTTTTTTATTTCAAATGACCACTCTCAATTTATTTTGTCTGGACAAAGAGACAGTTTTGGCAAATATGTAAAAAAAATGTATTTTTTCTGAAAGTTGCCTACTGCAACTCCTGAATGGCTGCCACAAGAGATTCATAGGGTTTTCTTAAACATGCACGAATAAGTCAAAGCAACATTCCTGGTAGGTTTTTGCTGAGGGAATGACATTATAACATGTAGTACAGCTAAAAAAAAAAAGAGTCTATTTTGCATTACTCCCCATTGCCCCGCTCCCTGTAAGAAACAGACAGCTGTTTCTGTTTGTGTACTGTCCGTTTGATAAAAGATGTAAAACCAGCAGTTTTTTAGCTTTGTCTGCCGTGTTCAGCTGCAGGGGGAAACACTACCTGGATCAAAGTAGCCGCGATGCCTCTGGCAGATTCTGATCACAATGCGAATCGCTCAGCAGAACATCTCAAAAGTCCACATTATGCATGTTCCACCTACCGAGGAGATATATGTCCTAAGGGTGAGTAAATCCTGACAGAGAAAGTGTGATCTAATATGACTTTATCCCCTCTCCCATGGACGTTTTCATCTTATGACACTGTCACTATAGTTGCTGTAACATGTAAGTACTTTCAAATGCATGTGTCTAAGATTCGAGCATTTTTAGATATTTGGAAAAAATATAAAATAAATGTGGTGACAGAACATTTTACAGTAGTTGTAGAAAGTGTTTACATGCACTTTCTGTGATTAAGCGATCTTTGCTGTCAATCAAAGCAGCAGAAGATGCTGATGGTTATGCAAAGTGAGCTGCCTCCTCTATTCGACGCGCCTCGCTTTCCAAGTGTCCTCATATGAAGAAGTGAAAGTCTGAATGTCATTTTGTGACCTCCATCTTCAAAAGAAGCCTGGTGGTGGTGACGATGTGCATGAAGGCACTGTAAAGTAGTTGCTCATATCAGCCCATAAAAGAACAAATTCACATTTCTGCAGCAAAGTAATTAGCTCCTCTGAATTGTCAAAGAAGCTCTCTGGTAGATGGAAAATAAAAGATTCAGTATTTATGCCTGTGTGCGGGGCGAGCAATGCGTAAAAGAATCCAAAGAATCCTCCTCCTATTTTACAGCAGTTGAATAGTTTTACTGACAGCTTTTGTTGTTGTTTTTCAGGTTTCTATTGTCCTTTGGGAACCGCTTATCCTAAGCTCTGTGATGTCGGATTTTACTGTAACCAGACGGGTCTAACGGCACCAGCAGGGCCGTGCCTGGGTGGCTATTTCTGTCCCTGGGGGTCCTCAGACGCTTACGTCAACCCGTGCCCCTCTGGACATTACTGCCCAGTTGGAACGCCTCTTCCCAAGCCATGCCCCCTAGGAACCATTAAAAGTGAGACATTTTGGAATATAGTTGACATTTCTAAATTACTTTGGTAAGTCTTCTCTGAAGAAAACTGCTTGTAAAACAATGTTTGAACATGTGTGTAATCCCTACCCGTCCTGAGTTGGAAATAATGAGCGTTCAGGCGCAAACCGGAGCCGAGATAAACAGGACCCAATCCTCTTCTGCTATCATTGTCAGTTTTGTTCCCCCTGTTGTCCTCGAATGAACTGGATGTCTGTCTTTGTGGGTCACTGATGTGGAAAAATATGAAAACATCCACTGAAGCAGGGTTTTTTTTCACCTCCCTTGGGCGCTTATAAATAATTATTGTCGCAAAATGGTTTAATCGTGTAATTATATTCTCGTCTCGCTGCAGACAACTAGAAGCTCATTAATGTGTGCCGTGCTTCTTTGTGTGGCTGTGAATTAGAAACTGATGAGGGAGCAGGTACTTTGTAGTTTGCATTCAAATTACATTTTTATCTGTTTTAATGCTTTAATTATTTAATCTCACATACTGATTTGATATTGTTTTTTTAAATATCCAAAAAAGTAAACAGTGCTGCGTGTTCTTTCCTCTCTTTAATGTGGGCAAGGTGAACTTGTTTTATAACAAATCATGGCCGTCTGTGCTTATCAACTGGGGATCTGTTTTCAAAAATCTTATTTAGTTTTGCCAATGTATTCAAAGCTTCATGGGCATTTTAACACCTGTATACCACATATGACAAGTAGTGGAAAGATGTTTTACCTTCATGAGGGTTTAGAAAAACATCTCCTTCGATCCAATTGAAGTCAATTTGTGTGGACTCGTCTTTTGATCTCTTTAAATATTGTAGTAGATGTAGTAGTCAATAAAATGTTTGATTCTCTATGAGATAGATGTCTGGAGGCTAATACTTGATCAACGGTTTCCCCCAGAAAACTTGCTAAGCCTGGTGGGTGGGGCGCTTGGCAGTCATTCATCCAGCGTGTTTTTGAGTTAAAAAATGTTTAAAATTGACAGAAAGTTTGAAAATATCACTTGATAATTATGTGTTATTGAAAGATTGGGAGATTAATACTTGAACACTAACTATGAAGCCTTAAAAACATGCAAATGTTTTAAAAAGATTTTTAAAAAGTAAGCAATGCTCAGCCTGGTGGGGGCACAAGTAAAGCCTGGTGGCCCGCCAGGCCTATAATACACTTAGGAAAACCCTGCTTGATCCCTGCTAGGATTTTTTTTTTATGTAACCGTAACATTTCTTTAAAACTAGGTCATCATACCCTCCATCTTTAAGTCTTTTTCATCTGTCCAAACTCTCTGCAGTGCTGTACATTTTTTAACAACTGGCTGTAAATGAGACTCCTTGAGGCTGAAGGGATGATAACTGTGGTATTGTGAGAATGTCATCCTATTACGAGGTTTTCTATTAGCCGTGGTTGTAAAAAGACTACATTTATTTAATTCACAGATTGAAACTGATTCATTGCTGCATTCCAAGAAAAATGCAAGCTTAGAGATAAACTTGTACTCTTCAAGTACATGATTGCTCTTCAGGAGTGCACGCTTTGAATATGTTATCTATATATTAAACCAACATTTTGACTTCGGGTCAAAAGGATTATTGTGATAAACATGGCCTTCAAGTTTGATTTTGGCACAGTTTGGTGCACATTCACTACCCATGCCAAGGTCCTTCACCTTGATGATATAAAGAATATTCAAATCTTAAGTATTTTTTATGCAACATCAGTTTTGCAAGACCCAACGAACCTGCAAAGGTCTAGAAGTTTCTCCCATTCAGAAAATATACAAATGCCTTTTAAATCGTCTTTCTGGAGAACAATAAAGGCTGACATGGTGTGAAACAAGCTTTGAAATGTCAACAATTGATGTTTTGTGATGAAGGAAACCATTGTTATTTTGAGGTAAGATGGAAGCTGAATAGGAAGTGGTTTAATACACAAATCACATCTTGAAAAGGGATCTTTGAAAGACTTAATTATGCGTAACTGTGTTAATTTCTTGTTTAACGTTTTCTTCTGCTGGTATGTTTATTTATTGTGTGTTAACCCCAGGTTTCCTCGGTGGATCCACAGTGGAGACATGTCAGCCGTGTCCTCCGGGTCACTTCTGCAATCAAAGAGGCGGGACTGAGCCAAGCGGCCACTGTGTGGAGGGCTACTATTGTCCTGAAGGACAGACCTCTCAGAGACCACAACCTCATGTCTGCTCACTTGGACATTATTGTGAGAAGGTCAGCCATGCTCCATTAGTCCTCAAGCTCTTGTCAGTCATCGCTCCTGAATTTTGTATGAGATTTCCTCACAGCAGAGTGCTCTGGTATGACAAGCACATTACTATATGCTGCAGTCAATTAATGTCGTCTCCCAGACTGGGTCAAGACTGTCTCAGTCTTCTCCTTGTGCTCTTGTCTGTCTCCACTCTTATCACTGCTCTGCAGTTATCACAGCTGATAGCTGCTGTTCCCCAGGTGTAAAGTCTTGTAAAATCATTTTAATTGTCATTTCAGGGCAGTGCAAGACAGACACCCTGCATTCCTGGCAGCTACCAGCACAGACGGGGCCGAGGGACCTGCGAAACATGCCCTCCTGGCTTCTATTGTCAAGATCAGGGTAAATCATAGCTTCACACTTTTAGCGGATGAAGAACTGAATTTTGATTAGCCTTCTTTCATGTCGTTTTTAATGAGAGCAAAGGAAATGTTTCTTTGGGAATTCTGCACCAACACAGGAATGAGTCACCCGCTTCCCTGTGAAAGAGGACATTACTGCCCCTCTGCCTCAGCAAGTCAACGTCCCTGTCCATCAGGGACCTATGGAAACTTGTCAGGACTTGCAGAGCAGTCCCAGTGCACACCGTGCGACCCCGGCATGTACTGCAAAGGAGCAGGTAACATGGAGACATTCCTCAAAGTGTAAGGGAATTACACTGTGCAGAAAGCTTCCAGAAGTTCACAGCCATTCATCACCAGCATGAGTGTCATGTCATTTTGGGCTTTTTGTGATTTGTTTGAGATGCTTATTTTTCAGAGTGGAATGATAGAATAGATTCACTTGAAGACTTGCTTTACTCTAGTCAGTGATGCTGGATTTCCAGCCTTATGAAGTTTATGAAGATTTATCGTCAGAAACCGATCAGAATTTGGGTTTGATGGTCGAGACCTCGGCACAATTGACCTGGAACATTAGAATTGGCTTTTAAGAAATGAATAACAAAGACTAACATAAACCTTTTGGGATCTTAACCGCATTCAAATGTGTGTGTTATGCACAGGAGCTGAAACACTGCCAGAAAACCAACATTTTTGATTAAGGTCTACCAATGCTGATTTAGAGTGGACAAATGTGCACAAAGAATTATGCCATAGGCTTGCTGAAGGCTATGAAAACAGCCTTTAAAGTTCATTGCCAATGTTGTAACATCCTCCCATTTTGGAAAAACACAGCTTCAAATGAATTGTTAAAAGCCTAAAACGAGTATGACATTGATCCGCACAGCGAATGTCTGCCAAATTCAAACAGACTTGTGGGATTTAAATGAAGTGCTAAAACGTCGGATTGATCTTGGTGCTGTACTGTTCCTGTATAACAAAACATTTAAATGTGCATCCAGGAAGGACTTTCCCCAGTGGGCTTTGTGCTGAGGGGTACGTTTGTGTCGGCGGCGCCTTTGAGCATTCGCCATCAGACAGTCTGACAGGATTCCCATGTCCTCCTGGGCATTACTGCCCCATGGGGACTTCTGCACCAAAACCGTGCCCTAAAGGAACATACAGGTGCAAATTGAGTTGTATCTCTTCAACCTTTGAATATCTTTCCTTGGCACATACTATGTTATCTGCAAAATATGACTTGATGTGAAATTTAATTGATTTTTGAGGTTTTGAGAATGTGATAACCTAGATTTTTGCAAAGTTGTTTAAGTATTTACATTTCTTTCCAAGTTATCAACTTGTTAGTGAGGTTTCTTTTTACAAAGATACAAGCAAAAGTAGCAACCCTAATTGTCCTGCGTATCATATTCAATGTGTGTTTTCAAAACGTTTTGTGACAGTGAGCAGAGTGGGCTTGGAGACATTTCTCAGTGTCAGAGCTGCAGTCCTGGTTTTTACTGTTCAGAACCTGGTCTCTCTTCAGTCTCCGGTCCCTGCCTCCCAGGTAAACATGATGCCTCCCAAACTTATTTAAATTTTTTTGCAAAAAATGTGTCCACCAAAGCCCTGGATCCTCTCTTTTGCTCCCGTCTTGTCTGCTAACCCCACAGGTGCTCACTCTGCGTGGTGGCACCAAACGTTGTGTTGTTTTATTCCAAATGATTTAATCTTATTTTTAAATCTTAAAGTTGTACAAATTTACACCCACCATAAGGTGCTGCAAATTAATATTCATAAGACACCTGATTCAGTTTGTTAAACTTTGTTTATGCCTCCAGGTTTCTACTGTCTAGAGGGTTCTCAGTCTGCTTCTCCAGGGTCAGGTGACTTTGCAGGTATTTGTCCAGCAGGCCACTACTGTCTGGAAGGCACCAGTGTTCCCTTACCCTGCCCAGCTGGTTTCTACCAGAATAATCCTGGAAGCAAAGACAAAGATGACTGTAAACCCTGCCCACCTGGTAATCCATAGCAAATTTTGCAAAACCTCCCATTTTAAGTGCTACGAATTGATTTTTTACAGTTCCCGTAATAATGCTTCCTCCAGGCTGGTTCCAGGATTTGCCGGGGCAGACAGAGTGTATTCCCTGCCCTGCGGGATTCCACTGCCAGCCTCTGAGTCCTGGTCCCACCAGAGGGACTTCTCTCGGAGTTTCCAGTCCTCTGCCCTGCCCAGCTGGACACATCTGTCCCAGAGACAGCCTGGACAATCAGCCTGTTCCGTGCCCTAAAGGAACCTACAGCTCCAGCCAGGGTCTTATCTCTACAGGTGGAAATCAGATGTTCCTTTTATTAAGTTTTTATTAATTACATTCAGCAAATTACAGTTATCACACCCCAAGCACTTTTAACAGCACGTCCGCACTTTATGCTGATGAACTGCATGAGGTAGATAGGTAGGTTGTTTCGCTGTTTGGCAGCTGATGTCACAGCTGCTGGTCTCTTTCTTTGCAGGTCAGTGCTTAATGTGTCCAGCAGGCCATTTCTGCGGATCCGAAGGTTTGGTGGAGCCCTCAGGATTGTGTGCGGCAGGTTTTCTGTGTCTGATGGGTGCAAAGGTGCCAAATCCAAGCGACAACATGACGGGATCTCTCTGTCCGCCGGGGATATTCTGCCAACGGGGGCTTAGAGCAGGTAGATGGAATCTAATTGGGATGAATCGAGAACAAATAAAAAGTTGTCATTTCTGTGGTAGTGTTAGAATACATATAAACCAGCAGTGAACTCATTTCGTCAGGTGATTGCCAGGCAGGGTTTTATTGTGACTGGGGGTCCACCAAAGCAGATCAGGCTGTGTGTCCAGCTGGTTTCTTTTGCCCCAGTGGAACAGCAGTCCCCTTAGCCTGCCCTCCAGGAACGTTCAGCTCCGAAACGAGCAACACTCACCAAGACAACTGCACCACCTGTACACCTGGTTACTACTGTCAAGGTGAGAGTCAACTCATTGTTCTAACACAGTGTGCAGCAAAAGGAGCAAAGATGTGATTACAGAGTTTTTGTCTTGAGTTAAATGGATGGAGTTAGTCAATGTGTTGTCTTTTTATAGAAGCAACAAAGTAACAAGTTCCCAGGATGCATTTGGTTGAGCAGCTGATGTTTTCTTTCTGGTGTGTCTCAGATGAAGGTACTCTCCAGCCTGTACTTTGTCCTGTTGGACATTACTGTTCTGCGGGGCAGATTTTAGGGCATGCGTTTCCTTGCCCACCTGGCACAGTACAGAGGAGGCTTGGAGCGTCCAGTCCTGATGCTTGCAGTCCCTGTCCTGCGGGTTAGGGAACAGTTTTTATTAAAATAGTTTCTCCCAATCATCTAATCAGAAATATACTTTGGAAAATATTTGTGTGCGTCATGGATCATGTGTACTATTTAATTCTTCTTTGTATTGTGTTTGCAGGAATGTTCTGCTCTCAGTTTGGTCTGTCACAGCCCTCAGGTCTGTGTCAGGAGGGATATTTCTGCCCTGCAGGATCAACCAGCCCAAACTCCACCGAAAGTCAGGTGTGAGGATTTTTAGTCTATTTTTTGTTAATTGCGCCTTTGTTCAACTATAGGTCTCATAAAATGTAACCTTGCTACATTAAAAAAAATCCTGTCTTTAAGCTTGAGTAGTTTGACGGGATTCATTGTTAAAAGGACCTTCGTAATTTGTTCTTGTGTGCATCCCCCAGATTTGTTCAGATTCTCCACAGTGGCTCTTAAAATGTAAACCGACACAAAAATGAGCAACACTTTTACATATAAAAGCTACGTGGCTCCTTCATTATTCTACCAATCGAAGCATATTTTGTTATTTTGACTAAATTAAATGTAGCTTGATAAGTTCAAAACAATAAAAAAGTTAAAGTGCATAGCTAATCTTTTCCCCGATGGAAAGAAGGTTTTGTGGCTGTAGAGAAATTTCATAAAGTAGGGGAGAGGGTCAAAAGGACTCTGGATCTTCAGGCCTGCTGTCTGAACCTTGCTCTGTTTGTTAAATTCACTAAAATTTTATCCACGGGCAACATTTAATGTCAGAGTATGTAAGAAACATAACAAAATAAGTTCATCTATTTACCATACCAACTGTTTAAGAAAGTTAAAAATCGTGCTGTTATTAATAACTTTGCTTACATTTTTCTAATTTTTCTTCCAGAGTAATTCAACCAACCACCATCTCTGTCCATCTGGCCACTACTGTCCATCTGGCAGTGGTCATCCTCTGCCTTGCCCTGTTGGCTCTCTTGCCATTTCTCAAGGACTAAAAGCGGCAGAAGAATGTCCGCCCTGCCCTCCTGGATTATATTGCGACAGTCCTGCAATGTCCGACCTCTCTGTCGCTTTGCCATGTCGCGCTGGGTAAAACTTCCTGACCTTTTTCATATTTTAAAATAGTTGGTTTTTAAATGTAATAGAGTTAAATTTCATTATGAATGTGCTGTGAATTTGTAGCTCTGAGATTTTTTTATTTTTATTAAAACAGTCTTGTGCAAATTGTAATGCACATTGGCACTATTGGATAACCTGAAATGTGAGGTTGGTAAGGTTAAATCAGAAGCATTTAGCACACTGGCTCGCATTTATCAAAAAAAATCACTTGGCAGAAAAATAGTTGTGGAGCTCAGCTGGGGCCTGAAGCTCCGAGGAGGAGCTTTGGGTAAATCGGTGGAGCATTGTACACCCCGAAAGGCTGCTGTGGGAGATTCAAGGATTTCTCAAACATGCATGAATGAGTCAAAGCAATACTTTGAGTATGCTTTTAACGCTTTCATGCATAGTGAAAAAAGCCATTTTCTTGTGCTCCTTGTGGATTTTCATGTTATAAATGCACACAGACCACTGACATGGACACTAATGCATCATAAAATACATCATCATCTACTGGCCATCAGCTGCAAATGCAAGAAATTGTTTTTGTTAAATCCAATATGGCTGACAGACAGAAAAGCATGCCGAGTCAGGTCTTAACACAAGTACTCATTTCTTTAATCCTGAACTCACTCAGTGAGCCTCATTATATTCCTCGAGTTCAAGAAATACAGTCAGTTTTTGACAAATAATTATAAATTCTCCTTTTTTTATATATATAAAGCTTTCGATGTTCGAGGCCCACATGCTCAACCAGAGAGTTTTACTGTAGCCAAACCAATAATTGTAACGATCATCATTTGAAGTGCTTGGCACAGCCTGACACCCTTCCAAAAGTGTTTCGCTGGAGGGACACTTTCCCGCCGACAGTCTACTCGGCTTTGCTAATGCATGCTCCCAGTAATCTTTTATTTCATATGAAGTTTGTTTTCTTTGTTTACGCCTACAGATATGTTTGTTTGAGTGGAAGCTCCAGCCCCTCTCCATCCGACGGCTCCCATGGCTACCCCTGCCCTGCTGGCTACAGCTGTCCTGTTGGCTCAGCGCGAGAAGTGCCCTGTGAAGCTGGCACTTACAGTCCTGCTCCCGGAGCAGCTCGCTGCTTGGCCTGCCTGAGAGGAACCCTGTGTCCCTCTTCAGCTACTCGAGAGCCCTCCACCTGCCCAGCCGGTACAAACTCATTTTGAATCAGCACTGTGAATTCTTGTGGTTTACTCCTTTGGGTGCAGGTGCAATATGTTCCAGCCATCCAGCTCTTATTTCTCTGCTGAAAATGTATAATTCCTTCTTTTCTCAGGCCATTTTTGTCCTGCTGGGACAGTGGTGCCTCAGGCATGCCCTATAGGAACTTTCAATAACCAAACAGGAGCTCATTCGCTCTCTGCCTGCTTGCCGTGTCCTTCTGGGGTCTACTGTAGCTTACGTGGAGCTTCTGCTCCGCACGGTAAATGCACACTCAGACTCTCACTGATTTTATTTCAAACTCATGCTGATGTCTGTTGATTCGACTTGCTAGAGGATATCAAGCTGTTGGCGTTGATGGGTTTTGTGTAGCTCCATGTTTGCAGGGCTACTTTTGCCAAGGTGGAGCTACAGTGCCGACACCCGAGAGCTCCGAAACCTTCCTGAGGAACGGCCTCTGTCCGGTGGGACACTACTGTCCAGCAGGGTCTCTCACCCCACTCCCATGCCCCGCTGGGAGTATCCGCAACGCAACTGGTACATGCCTTTATTACAACACCATCTAAATTGAGTCTCAAGAATATTTATTGCCCTGGATTTTGTCTTTTCTTTTTTGTGTTTTTTCTCATTTTCTATTGAGCTTTTCTTTGAACAGTTGCAATGGAGAAGTATCAGCAGGTTTACATCCTTGGACAATTGTTAGTTTTTCGTGTCCATATAATCAATCCATTTTTTCCTATTTCCTAATAAACGGACCCCCTTGAAGTCTCAGTTTATATATCTGTGTTTTTATCACAGATATCGCCTCCACAATGCACAGTCACTGGTTGATCCTATCTTATATTCCTGTGATGACTTTATCACTTTTTTTTTTTTTACCAAGTATTCAACTTCTTTTTGTAGTATGTCATGTGTAAGACACCCCAAATAGAGTGTCCTACATGTTCTGAGTATTTTTTCTCCTATTATTCTTTTCAGAGTTAGACATATTTTACGCATTTTTCAATTCCACAATGAAACGGAGCTTGGGCTGTTTTGCAAAGAATTTTGACTCTGGGTGTGAAAAGCTGTTTAAGCCATATCTCTAAAAGACTGTTGTTCTGGTGAAATGTGGTTTAAAAATTGTTGGCCAATCCCTGGTGAGGCGTTTGGGGCTCGTCCCACTGCGGGGGGAGACCTGGAGGAAGACCCAGGACACGCTGGAGGGATTATGTTTCTCGGCTAGCCTGGGAAGGTCTTTGGATTCCCTTGGAGGAGCCCAAACGGCAGGAAGTCTGGGCCTCTCTGTTTAATCTGCTGCCTTGACTCAACCCTGGATTAAACTGATGGATGGATTGGCTGATTGCAAACTTTCCTATTGACATTCAGCTAAAGTTACTGTCTGCAATAAATCCTTTTACAAAGCACATTATGAAAAAGCTGAACATGTGATAAATTCAGTTGTTCAGCTGCCATCCTTGGTTCAAAGGCAGTTTGGAAATGTTTATTGTGTCACTATATACAACAAGTACTTTTTTTCTGACTGTAGGAGGCGTTTCCATGGAAAGCTGCTTCGCCTGTCCTGCTGGCCACTACTGCTCCTCCGAGGGCCTCGCTAGCCCCAGTGGTCCATGCTCTGCTGGGTTTTATTGTCCATTTGACTTCTCCTCAACTACTCCATATGCCTTCCTCTGTCCCAAGGTATGTTTATTTATGCATGCTTCAATTTACACTTTCGCTTTTTTTTTTTTTTGTCCTCTTTTCTGTCGTTGGATCTGAATACGCCGCATCGTTTATCATTAATGCCCTGCCAAATTGGATGCGTCTCCTCGGATGTGCCTCTTATTGTGTTCTCGTCATCCCAGGGCCACTTCTGTCCTGAGGGATCAGCGTTGGCCTTGCCTTGTCCTACCGGAGAGTACCAACCGAACCCGGGCTCCGAGAACTGCGTCCCGTGCCGACCTGGATTCTTCTGTGAGGAGGCCGTGGTGGGAGACCCGTGGCCCTGCCCCCCATACTCGTTTTGCCCTGCAGGTGGGATATTGAAAGTTTTATTCCCAACAGGAGGAATGTAACTATTATTTTGCTACTGTGACTTTTTCTTTAGGGACAATGGTGCCACAGCCCTGTCCTAACGGGACGTACACCCATTCCAACCAGACTGGGCTACAGGAAGAGGAGGAGTGTTTGCCTTGCCCTCCAGGGAGGTTCTGCAGGTCCTCTGGAAGCAAATGCACCATGCGTTGCACGTGTCTCACTGTCACACTCTATATTTAGACCAACACTCCACTCACATTATTTGGCACATTTACATCCTACATTCACCAACACATGCTGGAAGGCTGACTTCATCTTTCACTTTACAGGCAGACAGCAGGAAACTATATCATATTGAGAAATTTAGTCGTGCTTGTTATGCACTGCTATTATAACTGATAAAAATGATGCTGTTAGAAAGCAAATTGTTTTAAGTACAATTCTATTCATTTAAGTGCACATTTTAGTACCTACCAATGGTTTTGTGTGTTTGATTTGGTCATGTTTTCATAGGGCTGGTAAGATCCAGGGAGTTTGCGCTGCAGGATATCTGTGCATTTCTGGGAGTGCAGAGTTCACCCCTCAGGGGTCAATGTCTAACATGACCCACTGCCGGTGGGGTGTGCAGTGTGCCGGCCCATGCCCACCAGGTATTATGCATCAATAAAAAGTTCCTCAGTTTCTTTTGGTCCTTGAAGTTTCCAGTTATCGATCGTAAAAAGAGCTTTTTCTTTTTCTTTATTTAGGCTTTTATTGCCCTGAAGGTGCAGAACAGGCGCAGCCGTGTCCTGCAAACACAGTCAGGAGCTTCGCAGGGGCAGTGAGTCTGAAGGACTGCTTACCCTGCCCTCCGCAGTATTGGTGCAAACCTGGTAAGTGATGGCACGCGTGCCGGAAAAGTTGTTCATTGTGCAATCAAAAATGTCATCGTAATTTACTGAGATTTTTAGACTAATAGAAAAAAAAGTGTGTGCATTTAAAGTGGAGTGAAATGGCTGTATGCTTTACAAACCGTGCTTGCAAATTAAATCTGAAAAGTGTAGAGTGGAGTTTTGTTCAACTTCTTTGGGGGTATGTCTGAAATGTTTGGGACAAGCAAAAAAAAAAAAAAAGTTCACTTAGTCTTATTTAAAAAATTGTTCAACCGCCTCACACAGCGGTTTGCATGTGATAACCACCCAATAATTAAGTTTTGTTATCTGACCAGAGCATGTTCCTGCACTTCTTCAGTGTCCTCTCCATCACGTGTGGCAAACTGACAATGGTAGTTCTTATTCTACGGTAATTTTGTAGTTGGTGTGAGCATATGGAGTGCTTCTGTAATTGCCTCTAGCCTCGTCGCTGAGATTAGGTTGGGGAGCTTTGTCTTGGTAGCTTTCGGTTGCCAGATTAATGGCTCGTTTTGGCTGATGGATTGAACAGTTCTCTGTGAGGAGGTCAGGGTGTTGTTTTACCATCTAAACATGCTTTAACTTCACCACAACTTTATCCCTGACCCAGTGAGTTTTGGTCTTGACGATGCTGTTTGTTCACTAATGTTCCCTAACAAACCTCTGAGACTTTCAGACATTCTTTGATGATTCTAAAGTTGCATTGCACACAGATGGACTCTATTAACTGTTTGAAGACAATTGATTGAAATTCATTTTATGGTATCAGAATATGGGATACAATACCCACCACACGTTACAAATGTATGCAAGCAAGTTTCTGTTGGTCTATTCAATACAATCCCAATAAAACTGGTTGCAATATTCAAGGGTTAGGGTTAATTTTGCTGAATGCACTGCATCTACTTGCAGTATTGACTGAATGCCTGTAAGAGGGACTTCATGCGTCTCACATGGACCATTCAAACTTAGCAGCAACATCAGTTGTACCACAAAATCATTTTTGGGTGATTACTGTCTGGGGTTTCCTTGTTTGCAGGAGATCCAGTCATTCACCTGTGTCCACCTGGTCATTACTGTGACGGTCTGCCCGGCAGTGACTTCAGCGGTGGTACCGGACCCCGGCTGTGCCCCGTATTTACTTATCGAGCTTCCCCAGGAGCGGGCAGCAAGGGTGACTGCCTGTCCTGTCCTCCTGGTTCACACTGCAACACCACAGGTACCATGCAAAGACCCTTTAGCGAATGTTTTAATCAAACATACATTATTGTTTTTATTTCCCTTACTTCTATCCTCTCTGTTCTATTGACAGTAACAAGGTGAAACTCACCTTGTTATACTGGTGGACTTGAATTAGAATTTTTATATTTTAAATTCATTCACGGCAAATTTTTATGCAGTTATTTTCATATATGTGTATATATATTTATATATGCTCGCTCACTCTAATATTTTTGCCTCTGCCACTGCCTGAGATAAGAGTGAAAGAAATGCGATGCGAGGGGAAGCTCTGAATTTAAAGCTTGTCACTTGAGGCCACAGAAATAAATGAGTTGTGGAGTTTCAGAGAAGAAAAAGTCTTTCTAATCCCCTTAACAAAAGCTCGAGGCTTGAAACTAAACCCTATTGTAATTTCAGCTAATGGATAATGCTCAGCAGATAGTTTCCCTCCCCGTTCCTCTACAGGTTTGAAACGACCTCCCTTTTTAAATAACGAGGAGCAAGGAGACTCACGTTTGAAACAGTAATTTTAATATATCTGAACCCTGAGGGGGACGTTACTTAATTTTACGTTCCGTTGAATGTGTGAGGTTGATGCTGCTGCAATTTCATTCCTTCCTCCAGGAGGTTTCACTTAAATTTAATGTTTTTTTTTAATTCTTTCAAATTTAACAGCCAGGCAAGTGCTGCAGTTGCCATCCCCTCAAAATAGGCTGGTTGATGACTGGAGTCGTGCAAATTTCAGATAAAACATATTAAGTGTGACAGGGAAAATATAAAGAAGAAATCTCTAAGGCGGCAAGCACATTCCCACAGCACTGCATGTTTGTAGCAGTTTTCCTTTTTTTCATTTTTGCTTTTCACACTGTTATTGGTTTCCCTCCTGATAGAAAATTAACGAATTTTAACGACTGCCCGTCTCAAGCCTGTGCAAATTGAACAAGGTTTGACTTGAGGGAAAAAAAAAGAAAAAACTTCAGTAACAAAAACTTGCCAGTCATTGTAAGAAAACTAAATGAGTACAAATGTAATACGCCAATTTGGAGGAAAACAATCTTATTTTGTTAAGAAGCCTATGAAATTCAAAACACATTTATAGGCTGGCCATTGTGGAGATTAATTTACCTCCATATAGCCTCCCTTTGACTTTTGGGTTTCTCTAGGACTTACAGAGTATACCAGTAGTCCCTGCCCGCCTGGCTTCTGGTGCAGTGGGACCGGACCCCCCATCCTCTGCCCAGCAGGGACCAAGAGGCCGCTTCCTGGAGCCGCTGCACCCAACCAGTGTGAACTGTGTGCAGGGGGAACCTTCTGCCCAGACCCTCGCGTGACAGGAAAGCCCAACGTGGAAGGAATCCCCTGCAGAGCCTCATATCAATGTCCCGTTGGTAGGCTTCTCTATAAATATTAACTTTCTAAACACATCCAGACGAGGTCCTGGTGTTGCAGTGAGCTGTTTGACTGCTCTCCAGGTGCAGTTTCAGAGAAGTTATGCAGAGCTGGCTCGTTCTGTGGACCTCAGACTGCTGAGCCTCAAGTGTGTCCAAAGGGTTATATTTGTCCCGAGGGATCGTATTCGTACGACACCACTAAACAACTGTGAGTACGTGAAGGATCCATCAAACTAAAGTGTGTGTTCAGACCCAAAAGCACCCTGTTAGTTTGATTTTAAAAAATAAATTTAAAAAAATCAGTTGTTAATATGTGGACTTTAGTTGATTCTACAAGGGTTGGATGAAAGCAGCTTTATAAATAAACGTTTTGCGTCACCCCACAGATGTCCGTTTCCCTACTACTGCCCTGCCAACAGCTCTGCCATGAAATCCTGCTCTGGAGGATCCATGCCTGTCAGCACGAGCGCTCTCAGAGGGTCACACAGCAGCAGCTGTAGCTTGTGTGAAGGTGGCACTTATCGTCTGTATCTTTCCCCGAGTCTGCAGTGCCTCCCATGTCCACCGGGATATTACTGCCCTCCAGGTGCTGAAATAAAGAAATTCTAAATTATTATCTTTTGAATTTCCAGTATTTGATTGTTTTGTTTTGTTTTTTTGTTTTTTTTGCTGTTGTTGCGTAACTTCATAAAGGCACAGAAGATTACAAAGCTCATCCCTGCCCTTTTGGACATGTATGTGGGAAGGGTTACGCCCAGCCGATGTCCTGTCCACCAGGCACGTTTGGTAACCGTACCCGTGCAGAGAAACTGGACGACTGCCACCCTTGTCCAGCCAACACTTTTAACCACCTGCCTGCCCAGAAGGCTTGCTTTCCTTGTGGCAGCTCCTCCTTCTCAACACCTGGTTTGTTAACAAAATAAGTATAGAAATAATATTAATCTACTTTTATTGTGACACATCGTACAAAAACACAGTACTTTAAAATTGGATACAATACTTTTCTTGTTTAATTGAGTCACTTTTAATCAATATGTATATAAAAAAGTCAACTGATGTGAAAGTTGTTTTTCCTCTGACAGGCAAAGTTGTCTCAGCAAGTGTGTTACAGAATGAGAGTTTAGCATCAGGACTGAAAGAAACTCTTGAAAATGAGATGTATTTATTTATTTATTTATTTTTAGTTTCTTTACGTAATCACAAAACACAAAAGTTGTTTTACATCTGGAATCAATTTAGTCATTAGGTTAAGAGTTAATTAATAGTTAAAATAAGCAACTTCTGCTTTTGCTGGATTTCAAAATACACTATCTGTACTATATGTAATGACACCAGTTATTTCTTTCAACTTAAAAAAAGTTTAATTTTTATGATTTTACACTATTTCTTTTTCCAAAATGACATTTTCAGGTTCCGTCTCGTGTACCTGCGTCGGGGAGAACCGGGCTTTCCAGTATTCTGATGGGTCGTGTCTGTGCAGAACCGGTTTCATCTACTACAACGAGCTGGACTTTAAAAGCTCTACTTCTGACAGTGGATTAGACTGCCAGCCTGAGGCCAGTAAAATTACATACATAGTTTATACTGAATATTTAATAAATCTTACAGAATATAGCGTTTACCAGAACACTTGTATTAAGGCCGATATTTGTGATTAAACTTATGTATTGTTTTCTAAGGATCCAAACAGAAGTGATGCAACAAACAGCAACATGCTCGTGTTTGAAGCCAACTCAGATGTTGGTGTCTCTGATTTTTTTTCTTTTGTGTGTGTGTGTGTGTGTGTGTTTTTCAGGTGAGCAGACGGTGCAGCACAGGAGAAATTCGAGTAGCTGCATCCAGAGAGTGTGTCTCGCCCTCCCTCCACTCCTGTAATATCACCTGTGGATCACATGGAGGAATCTTGGATGTGGAGATGGGCATGTGAGTCTTATTATTTTTACACATTTTTTTTTTTTTCTGATTTAGTACTGATTTAGTTTACCATGCAAAGCCTAATCCAGCCCGTGTCGCCCAGGTTTGAAATTTTCATCTTGATATGTCTGATATTCCCCTGTCTCCTGTCTTATCTGCGGCTGTCCCAGCTGTCGGTGTGAGCGATATGTGTCCGCCGAGGAGATTTGCAATGCTTCCTGCCTCTTCAGGCTGCCTCAGCTGTCTGCCGAGCTCACGCAGGACGGCGACTTGCAGCTCAGCCTTAGGGAAAGAGACAGCAGGGTCTGGGCGAGGGTGAGAGAAAGCTGGCAAAATGATGATCAGCTACACCTTAAAAGCACAGCAAATCATCCCATCCAGTCCAGTTATTTACCATGCATAAATCTGTTATCCTACATGTCCATATATAACTGAGAAGGATATGTGAAAGCTGCTACCGGGAGATAAAAATAGACACAATGCATTATCAGGATTGTAATGATAGAGCCAAGTTATTTTGCAGACCGTATTGTTTGCTTGGAATAAGAATTTTTTTGGAAAGCTCTGCACAAGAAGTATTAGTCCCAAATTATTATTTACTGGATTAAATAACTTGCAGTTTCAGACTCTTTTTTTTTTTTTTGGATTGTATCTTGAGAAATGATGAATAATCATTTCTTTTTAACAAAAAGAAAAGGAAAAACTGTATAGTTTCTGATCTGTAATAGATGTCCACATATTTTTTACCAGATAAGTCTAGCACCATTTAGGCTTATAGGGAAGGTGTTTTATTACTGTCAGAGGTCATGATTCAGTATGTGGATCCAGATGCGCAACTGAGAAAAAAAAATATTGTCACAAGAGGCAAAAAGGAGAATTAATTTTGATAATCTGCCTTTTTATAACAATGCAGGTGACATAGTTACTTGATTGTTCTGTAAAATGGCACCATGTACCTGGAACATACATAATACCTCCTTTAAACAAGTAAAGTTGTTAGAAGAAACATTTAAATAAAATCTTTTGACAGTCAACATGTCACAGCTCTGAAAATCTCCAGGTGAAGGTGCCCAGAAGGCTTCCTGATGAGATGTCCCAACCACATCAGACGACTATTTGTAGGGAAAGATTAACATTTTCTCTACGATCTTCCTCTGGATGACTTTTCTCCTCACCTGAAGCTAAGCTTAGCCACCTGGAAAAAAGTTATTTTTAGCCACTCACATCTGAGATATTTTCCTATCAGTCATGATTTATAGCCATGGGTGAGGTTTGGAACGATAGCGGAGGTTTCCACCATGACAGATCAGACGACCGCCTGCATTACAGCAGACAAGCCGCAAGCCGTCTTTCCACGTAAAACCATTTTCAAAATGAAATCTGGCAACACTGTCAACCAAACATGTTGCCATTGGGTGTAATCTCAACATTAAATAGGGTGAGATTACTTTACAAAGTGTCACGGCAAACATTCAGGTAACTTTCAAATGTATATATTTGATCAACAAAATTGATCAAATATTTTTCTTCTCATAGCACTGGTAAAAATATACTATTGTAGTAGAAAGGCGATAGTATCGCTTCTCACACACATTCTCATACACACTGATAAAATAGTTTTAATAGCAGTACAGTAGTGCAAATATAGTTTTATAAATATAGTTAAAGGTGCAAGTCTTACAACTGAGTAATCAGAAAGAAAACAATTAAATTATCTTTTTTTTCCCCCCCTAAAAACCATATTTATAAAATGATTTCACTAATACTATGACAAAGCGTTGCAGTGCCATTCTTGTGCAGTCGGTTTTTGTTTTCTACTTTCAGAAAATAGAAAATGTTTTGGGTCCTGACATCCACGCACAGACATCTGGAAGAGTTCACCTAGTGCAGTTTACCTCTGAAGGACTCTTTGGTTGGATTCCCCTCCAAAGAGATCTTGTCAATCTTTTCCTTTCAGGTAAGTTCTGGTCAGAAGTTTACATACACTAATCATCAGCATCAACGTCATAATTAGTCTCAGGCATTTTGTAATGTATTTCAACAATAAATCTTCCAGGCAGGAATGATGGAAAAACATGCAACTTAAGTGAATTTGAAAAAAGAGTAGGCATAATTTATGGTAGATATTCTTTTATCTGTATTGGTCAACATTATACTTATAGATTTAAGTACCATCTCTAATATTTGTAATGTGGAATTTCAAATTATACTTTCTTGCAAATTCCTTGTGTAAAAAGAAAGGATTCTTCTGTTTTACTCTAAATGTAATACTCAGTTGGTATCTAAGTACAAATTGTAAGTATAAATTAGTATATTTATTGACATAAATGATCTCCTCTTGGATTCTGTTTTAGTAAACATTGAAGTTATTGATCTGCTTGAATATTTCTTAAAAAAAACAAGATCAGTTCAAAGTTTCTCATATTCATGAACTGTTTTTCTTTTTGTTTTCTTTTTTTTGGTTTTAGAACCAATTGATATTCTAAATACAAGAAAGAGGAGAGACACTGAAGATGACGAGAATAAAACTGATGCCCTTCCTCGGATCCCGAATCCTATCGCCTGCCTTTACTTGGGTGACATGCTGGTTTTTCATCTTACCATCAACCACACTGGTATATTGTATTTTATTTACTTTAACAATCATTTGTCATAATGGTGAGATTACATATGTTTATTTTAGCTATTCCAATGATATTTTAACTGTATTTAAATCTTTAGATCGCCCTCTAAGCCACTTCCCAGTGTACCAGAAGGACCACCTGTTTAACAGTAACCCAAGCTGGGACTTTGGAGCCTTCAGACATCTGCAGATCCTCATGAAGCAAACAAAATTCAACTCTTCAATGTAGAGTCGACTCCACAGTTAACGTTTTCAAATTGCATTTTGCAAACACTTGTTTTTTTAAAATCTTTTCTCCTCCCTCCCAGGTTTGCCCATGTTTTCTCAGAAGCAGGAAAGTACGTGTTTGTGGACAGTGCTGTCCCTGAGTGGAGTATTGTTGTGGTGGTCAGTGGGGAGGGGACAGAATGTGACACCAGGGCTGCCGCGTTTCAACCCATGACTCCAGGACACTTGGTCAAATACGGCATTGTAAAAAATCACCGCCTCAACCTTCTGCCTGACTGGGGGCTCATTGTTGGCAAGCTGTTTTCATTAATTTTTTTAATGATTGACTTCATTGAGTAAAGTGGTGCAGGATTATTAAACACTGGCTGTGTGCAGGGATCCTGAGTCTGCTGTTGGTCCTAGTTGTAGTCCTGACCACAACTGTGCTGGTTCTGCGACCCAGCAAAACGAAACTCGTTCCCCACTGGAAGATAAGACCAAAGTGGCGCAGCCTCGGAGAGCCTTTTTGCCCAGCTGAGTGTGTTTGCAGTAGAGAAAGGTGTGTTTGGGTTACAGATACGCTAGAGTACTATTCAGGCAGTTTTTTCATACTACGTTTTTAAAACTGCTTATAAACTACATTATAGATATCGTATTTTTCGGATGATAAGCCGCTACTTTTTTCCCCACACTTTGAACCAAGCGGCTTATAGCCCGGTGCGGCTTTTCTGTGGATTTTTCTTCAACCACCAGGGGGCACTTTAGCAGGAAGTGAATCATTGGAAGTCAAAAATGGAAATCAAAGAAGAAAGTGCTGATTTTCATTTAGAACAAGCACATGCTAGCAGCAGGCAGGATGGAGAAATTTATTCAAACTCATATGATGGAGCTTTTAAGTTGAAGGTTATTGATTTGGCAGTACAGGAGGCAAATAGAGCCGCTGCAGGTAAGATCTGCGTGAATGAAAACATGATTCGGCAGGCGGAGGGCTGCATCCTTAATAAATCCAGCAGATTTATTAGGTTATTATGGAAAACCGCGAGCAGCGGAGAAACCAGGGGCTTATAGCCCGGTGCGGCTAATATATGTACGTTTCCATTTTTTTCTAAAACTTTGTAGTTGTGGCTTATAGTATGGTGCGCTCCAGTCTGAAAAATACGGTATTTTTATTGTCATTGCACAAAGACACAACAGTGAACTTGGCAACAAAATTTGTTGCATGGCTACCAGAGTACAGAGAAAAGAAAATGCAGAAATAAGTGACAATATATACACATCTACACATTTATGCACATATTTACATACAGATGTTTCGGCTTCAGGTAAAGAAACAAAGATGAAGCTAAAGCCTCTTATAACACGTTACAAATTAAAACAGTTTTATAACATGAAGAAAAAAAAGATTACTTCTTACTTTTACATAACCCGAATTTTCTTACTGCAGCTGTTTTCTTTTTATCCAAACATGAGATATTTATTCTACTGCATAAATAATATATTGCACCATGTTAAGAAATAATTCACATTTATCTGTCAAAGCAACCAATATTGTCATAAGGTGAAATACAAAGTTGGATGAGTGGTACAGGAGCTCCTTAATAACTTGCTGGGGGGCTACGTTAATATTCGCACACAGCCAGTTTTCTATTTACTTACAATTGGACACTCATGTCTATTAACATTTTGTTTTCCCCTCTTTCCAACTAATAACAAATACAGAATTGATTCTTTTTAATGCTATTCTTCTGTACAATTCCTGCTCATTATATATTACCCACCATTCAGTTTGAGTTTTTTTTTTTTTGTTGGTTCCAAATTATAGATTAGGCCAAGATTCTTCACTTATAAGCCTGTGGTTATACTATTAAGACGATAATCAAATCAAAATTAGAAAGTTGAGTCATTTTATCAGCTAGAGTGAAACAGAGGGATTTAACCCTGTGGTGTCCAAAGTCAGTCCTCAAGGGCCGTTATCCTGCATGTTTTAGTTCCTTTTCTGGTAAAACACACATGAATTAAATGATGGTTTGTAAGCAGGTTCCTGACGAACACCATTACCTGCTGAGGACGTAGCTGGACCATTTGAATCAACAGTATTGAAACAGAGACACGTGTAAAACTGCCAGGACACCCGACCATAAGGACACCTGTGATTTAGGATTTTTTTTTCTTGCCAAGAAACACAATTATGTCTCTGCATCTCCGGCTGATTATGTTGTGATAACTGCCTCTGAATGGGCTGAATCTTCTTAGAGTAAGCAAGCTTATCACAGTGTCACTAGCATGTTAATGAGCTTGCAACATGCTCTGTGCATGCATAAAACGGAAATTGGTTTAAAGTAGACTGATCTGTTTAGCATTTCTATGCACAATGTTTTTCAGTACAAAATTTGCTCTACATTACATACAAGACTGGTACTTTCTGAAAGATAAACTCATACACAGTTGTTACTATGTTATTTCAAGCATTTTTCTGCTGATAGCCCAAGAAAATAAGCTCAGAAAATAAGACACTTATAGTTATCTACAGACTTTCCTTCCGACTATACTCCATATAGTCTGGAAAATAAAATCAGCTTCTCGATGATCTTATAAGAAGAACTATTTTAATCCCACTATTGCCAACTTTGAGACTTTGTTACTATATTTTTCAAAAATTCTGACAAAAAACACTTCTGCATCTCACAAAACTGGTATTGGCAGGTCAAGCTTTAAAGGTTGTGATCGGATAGAGAACTGCAATTGGTGCACCTGTAGTCATATAATCCTTAATCAAAACATCTTGTGAAAACATGTGAGAGATTTTCAGAAATCTTTCCTTTATTCGTCTGTTTTAGCACAACTGTCCAGAGTCAAGGCGCCGTTCTCGCCAGTCGAGGTGTAGGCGAGGGAGCAGAAGCTGAGGAACCTGCAGTCATAAAGGGAGGTGAGCTCTGTTTGTAATGAAACCTTTCTCATACGAAACCATTTCATTTTTTCCTTAATCTGTCTTTAAAGATGCAGTAGGTAAGCTTAATAAAAATATTTTCTGTACATATTTGCTTAAAACTGCCACAATGTCATAACAGTGCAGTATGAGATGGATGCTTGCTAGCCTGCATGTTCACACCAGGAGACGCAGAGAGCAAGGAGAAGGGTGTGAGCGCCACATGCAGTGTGATTGGTTCGTTAAAACCCTCCTCCTGGCTCTGATTGGTTGGAGCTGGTGTATTTCTGCAGATGGCAGTAGGACCTCAGTGAGGAGACAGAGGAGCTTGATTTATTTTTTTTCCCCCACAGATCATCTGTCTCATAACACACTGTCAGGACAGTGTGTTAATTTGACTTATTATGTAAAAGCATATTTTAATTAAAAAGGTACCTATGCACTCTTAAAGACTAGAATGTCTTTTAAGAAAATATTTAAATCTTTAAGGAGGGGTTGTGGGCAGGCTTATCAAACAAAAAAAATTGTATTTTGATTAATTTCCATTTTAATTAAGAGTCTTCTGAAACACTTCACTAACTTTTCCTTCTAACTTTTCCTTTAGTGTTTGTTCTCTGCATGTGTAATCATTTGCTGTTATGCTCCACTGTCTGATAATGGTGCTGACCCTAATGTTACTCAGTTAGTGCGTATTGCATTATTCATTCAGCTTCACAGGATGGTTATAATGAGATCATCATCCATGACAGCTCCTAGTTAGCAGCCTATTCTGAATTAGATAGACAATAAAGAAAATAATGGGTAATGTTAGACTGTAATGACTGGTGCTTATATCATTTATATAAAGAGAGAGAGAGAGAGAGAGAGAGCCCAGTGAATCGACATGTGGTCAAATTAAGCAAAGTTTTTACTTCAAGATTCAGCCATATGCGAAGATCATTTCACAATTACTGATGATTAATTCTCTCATTTAGGAAGTGTGTCAGGCTGCCTGGATCTGGAGGAGTTTAATGTGAAGACTCTTTATGACAAGCTAGAGGACCAGAACCTCCACATCGCTGCCCAGCTGGCCAGACATCGCAAAGACATGCAGGAATTTTATAGGAATATATGCCAGCAGGCTGAATCACTGAAGGTTTAGTGGCTTTTTTTTTTTTTTTTTTTTTGCAAATAGGTGGACTTACACTGAAAATATATTGGATGTATGAAGAAAACTGTACATTTTGTTTCAGGATGTGTTTGAAAATATGGATAGTAAAAACCTGAGTCTCCTTAAAGAGATTCTAGTCCACAATGTGAGGAAGGAAGTGTTATCACACACTCATCTGGAAGAGGGAGACAACCAAGGTGAGAATAAATGCACGTATTAAAGAAATAGTTAAGCTACATAAATCAAAAAATGTGAACTTTAAAAAAAAAAAAAAACACAATGTAATGTTATGGTCAAAGAAAGATAAATGATGTACTTTTTGGTATTCATAAAAGTAGATGGACCCATTAATATGATAGAAGCTGCAACCAGAAATTATAGTTATTATTCCCATTATGTCGGTCTTTGTCCAGCTCCGAAGAAGCTTCTGGATCATCTTATATTAAAATAATAAGGGGGGAAAAAAAAGAAATCTCGTTAAATTAGCGTTTCGTAATTTCATTCGGTATCTGCTGAAGGGATGGACGAACAGATGGACAGATTGTTTGCTGATGCCCTTCACTGCAGTTCCGGCTGCTGCTCTGAAAACACGGGCCGTCTCTTTGTATAAAATATGGACAACACTTCGGTGCAGTTTTGAGGTTCACCGCAGCACATCGCAGCATTCGACCATCTGTTGTGTGTAATCACTGCAGTCCCTCCTGCCTTACTCTGATTGCTCAGTTAACAGTCTGTGTCTGACTGTCTGCGGTATGAAAACCTGAAGATCAAGAAACACATTAGTCTGTGCTACAAGAATTTATCATTAAAAATAAGAAACAAATTTAACAGAAAGTAAAAATAACTGAAATTATATATGCTCTATGATATTCAAAATTCTGTCTATCACTTTGAGTATTTTTTTAGACTCAGCTGGCAGCATTATGCCAGGGTCTGTGTGGGTACCAGTGGTTCTGGTCAGTGGATTGTAATATCAATAAAATGGAGAACGTCCACATTTTTTCAGCACACCTCAACTCAACAACTAAATGTTTACAACTTGGACAGTTTAGAAAATTCAAACTTAACTACACTTAACTTAATAATACAGATAATCTAAGTTGTTTTTATCAGCCCACTCCACTCTCACACTTTATCCTAACTATAGGTGTATTTAAAGCTACGATCATAAATGTATGTGGTGCATCAGCATCATCATCATCAAGCAGCAGGTCTACTGATGTGTTTACAGAAAATATAAAGAAGATGCTGAGCATAACGCATCAAATATTCAAATCTTTAGAATAAACATGAACAATGAATTGAACACATTGCTTTTATTAGTAAAGCAATGAATGTTTGAACAAATTTTGGAGGAACTTATTCAAATTGGACAACTCTAATAAAAAAAAAGTCCTGCACCAAACCAGAGTAAAAATTAATCAATGTTAACTGCTCTCTCAAAAATACAATCCATCCTTCTCCTCTCTATTCTTTCATACCAAACAAGTTTTAATTGTTTCTCTGATTACCTTGATGATAGTAATTATATTATATTATATTATATCATATTATATTATATTATATTATATTATATTATATTATATTGGATGTGGATGGATGGAGAGAGGATCCAGTTTATGTCAAGCAAAATCACCATTTTCACTTTGTCAAATATTCACAGAGAGAATTGATTTCATGTGATTGAAATAACATAAAATCATCATAACATTGCATTGTAAAAATTATAAAACTGTTTTCATTTGTTGCTTTAATACGTCTAATCTTTCAGATGTCATTCAGTGGATGCATTTAGCCATATTCTTGTTCATAAGTTCATTCAGATTTTTCTCTATATGAACTATTTTGCTTCAGATTTTTAAAATGCCTTGTGTGTATTCTGTATATTTTCATGGAAGCAGACATTTCCACCGGCCAAGCTGAGGCCTCCGTGTCTTTACTGGGAACTGTTCTCAGATCAGTCGAAGCTCTTTTATGCAAGCTGACAGGAGAAGCTTGGCAGAACCAGGATCTGCGTGGTCTTCCATATTGCCATGGTTCAAGAGACTCTGAGGCTCAGGTTGGATACATGCAGCCTGGTAACACCAATATGTGTTTTACACAGGTAATATAGACAAATTTGGCAATTGCTTCAAGCATACGTTGAGAATGTAAAAGCTGTATTCCTTTTTCGTTTGCTTTCTCCAGTGCTCATCAACGTCTCTGAATAAAGGAGAAGCTATTTCTCATGAGACAGGTCAGAAACAAATCTTTAAAAGTTGAGCTTTTTTTTCTCTCTCTCTTTTGAATAAATCAGGATAAAATAGTACTTGCTTTAAGATGCCGTTTCTCTGTTCTCCAGACTGTGCACAGACAGCTGCCCCTTGTTTCAGTGAAGACGATCTATCCAGATTGGTCACCGTATCTCCATTGTTCAAAACTCTGCAGGAGATTCAGCAGTCTTTACAGCAGCTTACCACAGATGAGTCATGTCAGCATTCCCATCCAGGTGCAAAAACAAAACTGTGTTTTAGCTTGAAAGTAAAATTCACTATGAACTACGTACAGTGCCTTGCAAAAGCATAAAACTTCACATTCATACCAGTGAGTACTTTTATTTAATCAACCAATGCAAAATAGTGCATTGTTGTAAAATAGAAATAAAATGGCAGAGTTTTAACTTTGTATTACCTCCATTTTCTGCATTCATAGAAATCTTTAAGCTTACATGTACACTTGCTTTGCAAATCTACAGAATGAAGCTTCTCCCTATTCTTCTTTCCAAAACAGGTAAAGATCAGGAAGAATGTTGGGAATTAATGTAAACATCATTTCTAGCACGTTAATGTCCTTAAGTCTAAACCATTCCACTGTACTCGTTGTATTTTGGGAGCTGATTTTAGACTCGTTAAGACTTTTCCTTCCCCTTACAAGTTTTCTTTCAAAGTTGCCCTGCATTTAGCTCCATCTGTCTTTCCCCAAGTCCAAACAGTTTCCACATTCCTGTCGTTGAAAAGCGTCTCCACATCAAGAAGATGCCATTACTCTACTTCAGAATGGGGATGACTTGTGCAATCAGAGTTTATGTTTTGTCCACACACTATGCCTTGCACATTGGCTTATTGGAAACTGACAAAACAGGACTTCACGGGTCTTTCCTTAAAATGTCACTTTCCTTTTGTCTCTTCCCTAAACCCGAGATTTTCACAATAACAGTTGACAAATTCTTCCATCTGAGTTACCATAACTTTCTTAATTGCTTTTCTGATAGCAGCTCTGCTACAGTTTTATAATGTTAACCTGCACTAAAGTTCACCACAGAGTTATCACTGACACCACTCGTCTTCCTGATGGTGTTTATTCATTAGATCACCATGTAGTGATGGACAGTGATTTTAAAGCACAATATTCAAGTACAGGCCATTTACCATTCTGAAGGCCATTGGTGGCACTTAGTTGTTTCAGGGGTTAATGAAGAGTTGAATTACAAATGAATACCAATTAGATTGTTTGGAAAGATGTTTTTTTTTAAAAAAAAAGAAACCCACAAATCATTTTCCTTCCATGTGAAAATTATGTTCTACTTTTACTGAACCTGATGAAATGCATTTACTGCAAGTTTGTGGCTGGAATGCAACAAAAGATGGGAAACGAGGGCTTGAATACTTTTTGCGAGGCACTGTGTCATAAATCCCAATGCATCAACTCCTGATTCACCATTTCTCTGTTTCAGCAGAGACGGGGCCTTCGGTCCAAGAGAACCACAACGAGCGTCTGATTCCGACTGCGCTGGACAGCCTGTCTCCACAGCACTCGGCTGTTTACCTTTTTGGTTGCCACGTGGTGCAGTGGCTCGCAGATTCCCCCACGTTCCCCTCTGTGCTTCTTTTACTGGCAAAGTCGGTTCCCTTTTGCTCATCTTCCTCTAATGAGAATCCCCTGGCTCTTTTCACTGGGGACTTCTATTTTGATCCGACCAATCAAATCCTTTATCTGTCAGAGGCAAAGCTTCAGCATGTGGGACACTTTATTGCTGTCATCCTGCTGTCCATGGCCCACATAGCAGTAGGTAATAAAAATAAAGTAAAAGAGAGTCCTGAATGTCATGCATAACATTATAGCCTGGGCAATCGTCTTTGAGCAGTAACTATGTAATCTTCTTCGGCAGCAGAAAAATTAATTTGTGTTTTGTTTTGTTTTTTGTTGTTTTTTTTTTTATATCCAGGATCCAAACCCCAGAGGTTTCTGCAAGCTCTGCATGAAGCCATTTCAGCTGTAAGCCTTCAGCTGTTCAACCTTTCTTTTAAATGGAGCCCAGCAGAGGTGTGTGAGAGCAATCTGAAGCTCACTCATCATCCTCACACAGTTTGAAATGTGGGCTGATAACTTTTTATTGCTTCTTTTTTTCCCAGTCTAATTTTGATGCATTAGGTGGGCGGCACGGGGCATTAGTGGAGCAATTTCTCAATATCAGAGTTCCCTCTGAAGCGCGCTTCACTGAGTCCCTGTTAGCTAGAAGGTTGGTGTGAAAAGCTGAAAATTACAGCGGAGAATGTGGGATGCATTTATTATAAGTAACTTTTCTCATCTTCTTCTACTTTAGACTTGAGAAATATAAGTATTTTAAACTGGAGGATCTTATCTGCAACCTCAAACAAAGATCAACTCCAAATGCGGGTATGGCAGCTTTTAATGTTCAAGTTCAAGTTATTTTGTCGGCTTATTGTTTTCTTCACACTTTTAGAATAAACAAGTGCAATATAAGGCACGCAAAGAACTTGCAGAGGACTTTGTAAACATTTAAAATTTGTCTCTCTACATTCATCTGCCATAATAATTAAAAATATTAAGTCTATTAACAGTTGACAAATTCATAAGAGGCAATATAGTTTAAAAATGCACAACAAAGTCCATCTGCGGTCTGCATTTTTTTTATCCATCTCTTTAATAAGAGGAGGTAGGTAAATCTAATCATAGACTTTGTAGAGCTCAGCAAATAGAGCATGAGCTTAACAGAACAGAAAAAAACGAAAAAATCAGCTGCTGAGATACTCTCACATAGCTCTGTCCAAACAAAGATGGTGTAAGCCTAGAAGAGCACACAGCTAGTGTGGTGATAAACCTCCTCCTGATGCTACGTCTGAGAAATGAGCTCTGCCTCTTCAGGTTTGTGTGTCTAAACCTAATTTATGAATTTAGTGCTATGTAGTAAAACAAATTAAGCATAGTATCAATCAAATGTTTTTTTTAAATATGTCTCAAGTCTTTAGGATGACACTACTTATATATAACATTGATTATTTCATAAAACAACATTTTTATACCTGATTAATCCTTCAGAGCTCTACACTCATGTGAACTCTTAATGAACAGTAATTCATTAGTAATTACTACTAGCTAGTAATTACTAATCCATGTCAGAGAAAAGCCAGGCATGCATTCTCATTCAAAAGCTAGCTCTGCACAGTAAAGCCAGTATTCAAAATAGAGAGAGGATATTATAACAGTAGAAATCAGTAGGGTTTTTTATAATGGCAGCACTGGGAATAAGGAATTCTCTGTTGCTTTAAATGAAAGCAATAACACTGTGTTATGTTTTTCCAGTTTTTCATTTTTCCGTTTGCCTTTAGCAGTCGCTACAAAAAATCCTTAAATGTACTTCGGAAAAACTACACTTTGAATGGTCAATACAAACTTTCTCTTCTAGCACAGATTAAACTTAAAATTACTGTTTTATATCTTCAGAACGTAATCTATTTCGGGTCCAGATAGTGGAACAATTAAGTTCCATTAATCTGCTAGAATAATGCGCCTCGTAGATAAATGGATGAATCCATTTGCCATATCAGACTCTCTCTTTCTCATTTCTCCACTTCCACAAGCTATAAACATCATTAAACAATTGTGGGGTCTGGAGAGAAAGTCAATTATTGCCTCCCTAATGAGTTTAGAGAGCTTTTGTTTATGAGAAATGACCCAATATCCCAGCACCATTGAGTGCTGAAGGAGTGCACACAGGGGCTGTTGTTCTAGAAAAGCAACTACATACCGCTCTGTTTATTAACTGTTTATTTCATTATTAAATTTTTTTATAGAAATTAACAGTGTATGGTTTAATTTCCTCAGTTTTACCCCCAAATGGGACACCAGTGCAGGTAATGAAGCTACATGGCATAGATGGTTAGAAGAAAAGAAGCAAAGATAATTTCCTTTATGCCTTGCATAACATGATCCTTTTTCCCCAGATGTCATGCATAGAGGAAGAAATTGACCGCATGAGTGAATCTTTCCTGCAGCTAAGCATGCAGATGCAGAGGAGATCTCAAATAAGCACAATGTTAAAGGAGAGAGAGAACGGCGCTGCAGAAAAGGCGGTAATTAGAATGATTGGTTACATATTTAAAATCCTAAAAATATATATGATTTGTACATTATTGTTTAAACTGAATGGTGCGTTGTCCCACTCATAAGTGATTTCTTTCTGACTTATTTCCTGTGTCTTTGTTTTGAAGTTTTTGTCACAGATTTTTTTTTTTTATTCAATACAGCCAAAATTGTTTAAATTCCCTGAACCTTTTCAATGTTTTAATTTTACAGTCACAAACCACTTTTTAACCCTTTCATGCACTGGTCACTACAGTGGACAGCTGTCTAAAAGCTATTTTCTTGTGCTTCTTGTGGATTTTTATGTCATAAATGCACACATACCACTGAAGTGGACACTAATGCATCATAAAATACACATCAACTACTGGCCATCAGCTGCAAATGCAAGAAATTATTTTTGTCCATCCAAATCCAATATGTCCGACAAGCCAACCATCCTGATCCCTCCTTCTACTGTAGACGACTCTTGCAGGTAAAAAAAAATAGTGTGACATCAGATAACCGCTAACGAACAATACTGCTGATGTATTTTTCAAATAACAACTTTGTATTTGGAGAAAGTTACAATTGATCACCTAAAAAAAAAAAAAAAAAAAATCCTACTTTTTTTATGCCTTAAAAAGATTTTGAAAAAATGTAAAAAAAAAAATCCTGACACAAAGGATCATAATTCATGCATGAAAGGGTTAATAAACTCTTGAAAAGGCTACTTCTGGACACCAGTCACATTGCAGTGCAGTTTTATCCCTAAGCAGCTCATGACCTCTGTATCTAAACATTTGTTTTGCTTTTATGGATCTAACAGTGAAAAAAAAAAAAAATCAGAAATAACAGTCCTGGCAATGTTTTTAGTTTTGGGGATTTGGAGTTTGTTATAGTCATGTTAAATAAAAATTCTCGAGCAGATTAAAAGAACAATTGACAGTTAATCACTCATCCTTACTGTCAGCAGATTCTCCAACTTGAGCTCTAATTTCTGCAGCTCATCCAGAGTTTCCATAAGAATTGACCAGGTGAATAATAATAATATCCTTGCCGAACTTGTTAGTTTGGGTGAACAATATTTTTTTTAGTAGATTTGCAGTTTGGATAAACTCTTTTCATTTCCAAATGATGACTCAAACATTCTGAGATGGGATATAGTAACTTGGATTATTGTTTCATATCCCTGCTTTGAACTTCTCTGGTCCTTTCTGCCTGACCTGTTTGTGTTCTTTGGTTTTCATGATACTATTAACAGACCTCATAGCTTTATATACTGAAACTTAAGCTGTTTATTCTCGTTAAATTACACATTGTTGTACTGGATTTGATTTATGTATAAAAGTAAAGTACTTCTTAGTTCTTCACTCAGCTGTATAAAAAAACAAAACAAAATTGTAACATGACAAATTTTGAAAAGGTTCAGAGAGTTGACTATTTTTCTAGACCCTGAACAAATAAGAGACACATTGCATTGATGTAATCACGTTAATGGGAATAATTACTTGAACAAATCCCTCCTTCATGTAGACGTAAATGTGCTCCAAGTCATTCTTGACATGGAAGATAAAAGCTCACATTAGGATGCATAAGTATGATGAATGAACAAGTGGTCTATTTTTGCAGTGGGAAACATCAACAAGCACGCCGAGCCTGAGTCGTGACGGAACGATCCTGTTGGAGCTGAAGAGATGTTACGTGTCACAGCGACTCGACGAGCTGCAAACCACATTAAACCAAATGAGACGTTGCCAGCTGCGTGGCGCCGAGCCGAGAGACGGAACGAGAGGCCGCGAGGAAAGCGACGACGGCTCCGATCGGCACAGAGAAAAGGAGCGCGATCCTGCCACGGAGCGCCGCAGTCCTCTAGACCACCAGCGGAGTGCCGCTCTTTCAGCTGGTCAGAAACTCAGCCCACGCAGCCCGGAGAGAGCAGAGGTCTTTTAAATGATAAAGCGGAGAGTTACATTTCCGACCAGCAGAGAAGCGGCTCTGTTCAGACCAACAATCCTGACATCTTAATGGATCAAACTCTCCGGCGCACCAAAGATCAACTCCATTAAAAAAAATAAAATAAAATCCCCCAGGGAAATCTAAAGCCTAATAGACAATCCTAAAGGAAAATAGAAAAGGACACAAAACTATTACAAAATATATTTGATGTTTTGCTTTTCATTCAGATGGCAATGTCATATTCTTTCCTCAGAGGCTTCTTCTTCTGTAGTATTTGGCCTCTAATAGCTTTGAGCTAATATTGTACAAGATAATACATTTGTCTGCTAAAGCGTGATTCCAGTGACCTCAGTCTTACCATGCAGTTCAGCTGTGCCCTGCTAACTACCAGCGATAACAGACAGGAATATATTCTGGCAACGAGCCGCAGTATGACACAACCTGTAATATTATCCAGACAGCGTCTCTGTCAAGAGGTAATAAAGGGGAAGCAATATTGCCTTTAGAACAACCTATGTTAATTGTAATAATCTAATTTAGATGACAAACTAAAACTGAATTCCTTTTTTGTGTGTGTCTCCTGATAGCGTGTTTTTGTTTATATATTCAATAAATAAAAATCCAAGTTACTTGCTTCTGCCATTCAGAGGTGGACTTGCTTATTTGCTTTGGGGTCATTGTATCGCTGCAAAGCCAACATAATGCAATCTCAGCTTGAGATTGACCTCAAGGTCACAAACTGATGCCTGGAGATTTCTGTTGGAGAACAAAAAATTATAATTTCCAAAAAATTATCCTCCAGCTCCTGTAAAAAGCAAAGCTGCCCCACACTATTACATACCCACCTCTATGTTTCTATATAAGCTGACATTGTTTTAGTTTAATGTCAGATTTAATGGACGCACAAATGTTAAAAAAAAAAGTTCTCCCTTTGTCACAGAATATTTTCTCAAAAGTCTTGAGGATTTGTGGAGTTTTTTTTTTTTGTTTTTTTTTCGTACAGAAGTAATTTGCCCCCTGCAGCTCTTCTCTAGGTGTTTACACTGCTTTAGATGTTTTCTGGGTTATCGTTTTTTTTGACCAACCTGAGGAGTTGCTAACACTCTCTTGGAGTAATTTTGGCCAGTCTACCACTTTTGGGTTCCATTTTGGTCTTCCTTTGTTGATAATAGCTCTCCCTGTGGTTTGCTGGATTCCCACAGCCTTAGAAATGTCTTTGTAACTCTCTCCACAACATGAGTGCCAGTCAGAGAGGAGAAACCTAAGCTTCAGAACCGCTGCTTTCTTCTGGGCCAGCGCTTTATCTAACACACAGGGTTCTGGGTCTTATAATAGAAAGTCAGTATTCCTACCGGGGGGGCTGTGAGCCAAATCAGAAGGTCAGATGGAACAAGTCTTCACTTAATATCAGTGTTAGCTTTCAGCTCCATGCCAAGTCCCCCTTGTAGAACCCAGCAATGCCCCGCAGCTACGTGTGGGTGCTTGTTGGTCAGTATGTGAGGTGTCGTTTAGTGACTGACCTGAGATTATGTGCTTATCAGTCAGATTAGCTTCTTTTGCCACTGATCTGACCTGCACGTCTGCTTCGCAGTGCCACAGGCGCGCAGCAAACTGCTGGAGGAGTCCGCGTGTGTGAATCTGTGGGATGTTTTGCAGTTGTACCACATTACACTTGCTCTAGTTGTTTAGATCGCAACACATGGGTTATTTCGGGAAGATTAACTTCATGTGACATCTGTGTGGGTATGTTTCCATACGCGCTACGTTTTCAATCGTACGTTTGTAGGCTGCAAACTGTGCTCCCTTTGAACTTTTCCCCTCAATCAAGTCACGGTAACTAATCAAGTGAATGCGGACCTAATCTGTGTTTGTTCATTTGCTTGAAAACATTTTTCTGAGTAAACTACTGCTACTAAAAAGTGCTGCACAGATGAAATCAATGAACATTCGAAATATGGAAAAGCCATAAGAAAAAAAAAAGACAATAAAATCAAACACATTTGCTCAAGATTTAGATTAAATGTATGATTAGAGAAGAAAACAAAATGTATCTTTATTCTTTCACAAAATCCACATATTTCAACCGCACACACGTTTCTTTTGAGATTCTAAGTGAATAACTGTGAAGAAGAAGAAAATCCAGATAAATAAGTCCTCAGAAATCACCTAATTACTAAACAAAGTTCACAACATTAGTGCCAGAAAGCCTAACTCTGAACACACAGTGTCCATGGTGATACATGGCAGTGGCAGCATCATGTTGTGGAGATGCTTTCCTTCCACAGGGACAGGAAAACCAGTCTGAGCTGATGGAAACATGGACGAAGCTAAATACGTGGCAACCCTGCAAGAAAACACTGTAGAGGTACCAAGAGGTTATTAAAATGAGTGACTGTAACATGACAAAATATTGCACAGTACTCTGGGTACGATTATGTTTGCAAGACACGCTCTTCAGGCGCGGCGCGCAACAAAACAGTTAATCGTGCCGAAGGATGAGTGATGTCTGGCTGTACAAGCTGTAGCTTTAAGAGGTTTTTCCTGTAAGACACACATGAGGTTTACATCTCAGTTTCCATCATGTTTGATCCATGACTGCCTGCTGTAATCATGTTATAATCTTGAAATCCTTCCAAATCCCTGGAAATCTGCTCTATGGTCCTGCAAGCACTCTCACACACAACCCGTCCTGGTAGAAATGAACCAGCATCTACACTTCTCACCACTTAAATTCCTCCATTTTTGAGCGCTCTCTCGATTTTAGTGTCATGAATATCTGCTCTCACAACAACTTCCTGTTTGAAAAGTTACGTCAATATATGCAGCAATCGTATGTTTATAGGCTGCAACTGTGCTCCCTTTAAACTTTTAATATATGGCGCTGGAAAAAATGAAGAGCTCACTGCACCTTTGAAAACCTGTTAGTTATTCCACCAAATATTGATTTCTGAACTCTTCCCGAGTTAAAACATTAGTGTTGTTGTTTCTAAATGAATATGAACTTGTTTTCTTTGCATTATTTGAGGTCTGAAAGTGCTGCATCTTTTTCGTTATTTTGACCATTCCTCATTTTCTGCAAATAAATACAAAATTTTTGCTTGGAATTTCAGAGACATGTCAGAAATTCATGGAATAAAGAAAAACAATGTTCTTTTTACTCAAACATGTAGGTAGCTGTGAAAAGTAAATTCAGACAAACTGACCACTTTAAATGGTCTCTTAATTTTTCATGAGCTGCATAAATATGCAGATCTTTAAAGAGCAACAGTGTAAAACCACATCCATTCACTCTACACAATGTTGGGTTTTGTTTTTTTGGCTTCGGTTCTTGCAGCTATTAGGTCTGCATGTAAGGAAGAGAAATAGTTCTGAAGCTTCCTGTAGGCTTATATTGAGTTTGCAGTCTGTCACTGAGCAGGCCCTTAGTCACCATGGCACTGCATTACTGTTGCTATGGTTTCCTTATCTGCAGGATGTGGTTCAACCAGACCTGCCATATTTAGTCTGCTTCTCAGCAAGCAAGCCTGCTGCTGCTGGATGCACTTAGCATCCCTTGTTTTTTTCACTGTGAACAATGAAGCGGCTCTGTTGTGTAAATCTTTACTTTTGCACTTCTAGCACAACATTAACATAATTAACATCATGTACAATTACATAGAGGGGAGTGGTAAACCAGAAATTAGACTTCTTTATCTTTGAAATTACAAAATATTGAACAAAATAATGCTGACGAACCTCACTGAGCCTACATTCTTGTTTTGTTTATATAATCCGCTTATAGTTCCAGATACGAGATCTGCAGGATTAAATACTCTGAGATTATTATTGTCTCTCTTTAAGGCTTTATCACAGTTTGGTCTGAACCTGCCACTCTTTGGTCCTTCACAGATTGGAACAGTCCACATGGAAATCTGACTTTCTTGGTAGAAACATTATCTTATGTGGAATTAAAAAAAATAAAAAAAAATCCCAAACACTTTATATCATATAATGAGACTTTCTTTGTAGTAAAAAAAATATACTGAACACAGATTTGAGCAAGAATTACATAACTTTGTAAGAAACCCCTCAAATATCCATCAGTCTGCTTGGGTAGAACCTTGGATATTTATGTGGAATGTTAAAATGTCTCTCTAAGTTTTAATCCATCTTACAACCGTAAACAGAACACAGTATATTTTTATTTAGACAAGGAAAAGTGAGACTTTAGTAGTTTGTGTTTCTTCCTGTTCAGAGTAAAGGAAAGCACAGACACATTCACAGAAACCAGAGAAGGACTCATCAGAATAACGGATTACTGGGTAAAAACAGTCACGAGTAAATGATTTAAAATGGTTCATAAAAATAAACATCTTTATTTAAAACGTTTGCACAACCTTGCTGGTTCAACGTCTTAGTGCAGTTCAGGACAAGGTTGGGAATGAAGTTGATCAGCCAAGGAGACTAAAGTCGTACTCGTCAGCCGAGTCCTGCAGCAAGGACAGCGGAGTCCGAGTCCCGAGGGAAAACACTTCAACACTTGGAAAGCAGTGAAGGTTCTGTTAGGATCCTGGAAGCTCATTTAGTGATTTCCTTTGTCCAAAGAGCTTCAGCAGAGACATTAGACATTGCAATAATTAATGGAAAGAGGCGCCTTACTTTATCTTGCTCTAAATCTATACATTATAAACAACTGATTTGAATCTTTGCCTCCTATTTAAATTATTGCTGAACATGGCTTTATGGCAGGAGGGAATAAAATGGAGCACCGGAGAGGAGAAACTGGATAAATAACAACAAAATGAAATTCTTTGCAAAATAAGGAGACCGTCAACTGGTGAATCATGAATCACAGTTTTCAGTTTAAGATCCAACTCTTCAGCGGACACGGACAGTTTCCAACCCTGACACTAATGATGCACTTACCAAGAAAAATCAATAACGGTTTTCAAAGTTTTAATCATTTCCCTTAACGATGTTCTGGTCGTCTGGAGGCTCTGGGATTTGTACGGCAGCAGTAAACATGCAAGGAATAAATCAAATTCATGAAGTGAGTTCACTTCATGAATTTGTGTGAAATAAATAAGTTTGACACCTCAGACTTAGTGAACCTTCCAAAGGCTTTCAATTTATCTTAAGTCTCAAGTCAGGAGCTTTTTGTTTTTAACTCATTAAAGAAGTCATCAAGTCATTATTTTGTTGTACAGCCATTAAAGTTGTGCAGCTTCACTTTGGGAAGTTTTTAGACCATTAAATGTACACAATGCTGATTATAGACAGCTAATAATTTAAACTCTTCTATTTTATCCTTTGCTAATTAGTCCACTGGTTTAATTATGCTCTTTGAACATTTCCATATTTTCTTATATTACAATCTCAAACTAAAACAAGTGGAGCATGACTAAGAAGTGGTTAAATAAATAAACTGGTGCATTACTTTTCACCACACTACATTGCCCCTGTGTGACCTTTTAAGGTCTCCTGATTAGCAAATAAATCACATGTGTGTGTAAATTATTCTTAGCATAAGCGGTTTATTTGTGCTGACCACAAAGTTTTGCTAGAGAACATCAGTGAAGAAAAACATCATAACGACGATCAGGGAGCACAGTGGACAGGTCGGGGATAAATCAGGGTTAGCTTATAGAACAATAAAGATATGAACATCTCACAGAGCACTGGACAATCCAATTTAAAATGAAAGGAGTGCGGGACGGCTAAACCTTTGAAAATGAGGCTGTCTGGCTGAACTAACAGCCAGGGGAATAGCAGCATTTATCGGAGAAGCAGGAGGCACAAATTGTAGTCTCTGTGTTTTCAAAGCTGAACACGCCTCAGAAAACGAACAACTGTACTTACAGCAAATGAGTCTGAGTACATGTACATACATGGCTATTCAGATTTTATTTTACCTCATAATTATACATGGCTTTGAAGTGGTCCATCACATTCTAATAAAAGATTTTGAAATAATAGGTTATAAAGTGACAAAATGAAAAAAGGGTGGGAATACTTCATTTTGCTATTATTACTTAAAGGCTTGACCGTCTGCAACATGTTTTGTGCCTTGTTATGATGACGCTGGAGAGGTTGAAATAATGTAAGGGCTCAAATGTTGTTTTTTTTAAAAGGAAATGTCATGAGTGGGCTTCTCTAAACACCTTATGTAAGACATGACAAACGAGGAACCCCCTTCTCTTTCATACTTCTGTTTTTTTTTTTTCACTCCATTGATTTGCATTAAATGTCTGCAAGCCATTCTAGGAGCTGCTCGGATTTGTTTTCAGTCAAATAAAAACAAAATAATTGAAGGGGGAGCCTTCTTAGACAGGACCCAAATGGCTATAACAAGATCATGCACGTTGTGTTGTGGGTGGGAGTAACTCACGCATGCGTATCAAACCCTCTCCTCCAGCCAGGCGCTAAGTGGAAAACAAAGAGTGAGCAGCGGCTAGGAAATACGGTCAATAGCTTTNTTTTTTTTTCGTACAGAAGTAATTTGCCCCCTGCAGCTCTTCTCTAGGTGTTTACACTGCTTTAGATGTTTTCTGGGTTATCTTTTTTTGACCAACCTGAGGAGTTGCTAACACTCTCTTGGAGTAATTTTGGCCAGTCTACCACTTTTGGGTTCCATTTTGGTCTTCCTTTGTTGATAATAGCTCTCCCTGTGGTTTGCTGGATTCCCACAGCCTTAGAAATGTCTTTGTAACCCTCTCCACAACATGAGTGCCAGTCAGAGAGGAGAAACCTAAGCTTCAGAACCGCTGCTTTCTTCTGGGCCAGCGCTTTATCTAACACACAGGGTTCTGGGTCTTATAATAGAAAGTCAGTATTCCTACCGGGGGGGCTGTGAGCCAAATCAGAAGGTCAGATGGAACAAGTCTTCACTTAATATCAGTGTTAGCTTTCAGCTCCATGCCAAGTCCCCCTTGTAGAACCCAGCAATGCCCCGCAGCTACGTGTGGGTGCTTGTTGGTCAGTATGTGAGGTGTCGTTTAGTGACTGACCTGAGATTATGTGCTTATCAGTCAGATTAGCTTCTTTTGCCACTGATCTGACCTGCACGTCTGCTTCGCAGTGCCACAGGCGCGCAGCAAACTGCTGGAGGAGTCCGCGTGTGTGAATCTGTGGGATGTTTTGCAGTTGTACCACATTACACTTGCTCTAGTTGTTTAGATCGCAACACATGGGTTATTTCGGGAAGATTAACTTCATGTGACATCTGTGTGGGTATGTTTCCATACATGTTACGTTTTCAATCGTACGTTTGTAGGCTGCAAACTGTGCTCCCTTTGAACTTTTCCCCTCAATCAAGTCACGGTAACTAATCAAGTGAATGCGGACCTAATCTGTGTTTGTTCATTTGCTTGAAAACATTTTTCTGAGTAAACTACTGCTACTAAAAAGTGCTGCACAGATGAAATCAATGAACATTCGAAATATGGAAAAGCCATAAGAAAAAAAAAAGACAATAAAATCAAACACATTTGCTCAAGATTTAGATTAAATGTATGATTAGAGAAGAAAACAAAATGTATCTTTATTCTTTCACAAAATCCACATATTTCAACCGCACACACGTTTCTTTTGAGATTCTAAGTGAATAACTGTGAAGAAGAAGAAAATCCAGATAAATAAGTCCTCAGAAATCACCTAATTACTAAACAAAGTTCACAACATTAGTGCCAGAAAGCCTAACTCTGAACACACAGTGTCCATGGTGATACATGGCAGTGGCAGCATCATGTTGTGGAGATGCTTTCCTTCCACAGGGACAGGAAAACCAGTCTGAGCTGATGGAAACATGGACGAAGCTAAATACGTGGCAACCCTGCAAGAAAACACTGTAGAGGTACCAAGAGGTTATTAAAATGAGTGACTGTAACATGACAAAATATTGCACAGTACACTGGGTACGATTATGTTTGCAAGACACGCTCTTCAGGCGCGGCGCGCAACAAAACAGTTAATCGTGCCGAAGGATGAGTGATGTCTGGCTGTACAAGCTGTAGCTTTAAGAGGTTTTTCCTGTAAGACACACATGAGGTTTACATCTCAGTTTCCATCATGTTTGATCCATGACTGCCTGCTGTAATCATGTTATAATCTTGAAATCCTTCCAAATCCCTGGAAATCTGCTCTATGGTCCTGCAAGCACTCTCACACACAACCCGTCCTGGTAGAAATGAACCAGCATCTACACTTCTCACCACTTAAATTCCTCCATTTTTGAGCGCTCTCTCGATTTTAGTGTCATGAATATCTGCTCTCACAACAACTTCCTGTTTGAAAAGTTACGTCAATATATGCAGCAATCGTATGTTTATAGGCTGCAACTGTGCTCCCTTTAAACTTTTAATATATGGCGCTGGAAAAAATGAAGAGCTCACTGCACCTTTGAAAACCTGTTAGTTATTCCACCAAATATTGATTTCTGAACTCTTCCCGAGTTAAAACATTAGTGTTGTTGTTTCTAAATGAATATGAACTTGTTTTCTTTGCATTATTTGAGGTCTGAAAGTGCTGCATCTTTTTCGTTATTTTGACCATTCCTCATTTTCTGCAAATAAATACAAAATTTTTGCTTGGAATTTCAGAGACATGTCAGAAATTCATGGAATAAAGAAAAACAATGTTCTTTTTACTCAAACATGTAGGTAGCTGTGAAAAGTAAATTCAGACAAACTGACCACTTTAAATGGTCTCTTAATTTTTCATGAGCTGCATAAATATGCAGATCTTTAAAGAGCAACAGTGTAAAACCACATCCATTCACTCTACACAATGTTGGGTTTTGTTTTTTTGGCTTCGGTTCTTGCAGCTATTAGGTCTGCATGTAAGGAAGAGAAATAGTTCTGAAGCTTCCTGTAGGCTTATATTGAGTTTGCAGTCTGTCACTGAGCAGGCCCTTAGTCACCATGGCACTGCATTACTGTTGCTATGGTTTCCTTATCTGCAGGATGTGGTTCAACCAGACCTGCCATATTTAGTCTGCTTCTCAGCAAGCAAGCCTGCTGCTGCTGGATGCACTTAGCATCCCTTGTTTTTTTCACTGTGAACAATGAAGCGGCTCTGTTGTGTAAATCTTTACTTTTGCACTTCTAGCACAACATTAACATAATTAACATCATGTACAATTACATAGAGGGGAGTGGTAAACCAGAAATTAGACTTCTTTATCTTTGAAATTACAAAATATTGAACAAAATAATGCTGACGAACCTCACTGAGCCTACATTCTTGTTTTGTTTATATAATCCGCTTATAGTTCCAGATACGAGATCTGCAGGATTAAATACTCTGAGATTATTATTGTCTCTCTTTAAGGCTTTATCACAGTTTGGTCTGAACCTGCCACTCTTTGGTCCTTCACAGATTGGAACAGTCCACATGGAAATCTGACTTTCTTGGTAGAAACATTATCTTATGTGGAATTAAAAAAAATAAAAAAAAATCCCAAACACTTTATATCATATAATGAGACTTTCTTTGTAGTAAAAAAAATATACTGAACACAGATTTGAGCAAGAATTACATAACTTTGTAAGAAACCCCTCAAATATCCATCAGTCTGCTTGGGTAGAACCTTGGATATTTATGTGGAATGTTAAAATGTCTCTCTAAGTTTTAATCCATCTTACAACCGTAAACAGAACACAGTATATTTTTATTTAGACAAGGAAAAGTGAGACTTTAGTAGTTTGTGTTTCTTCCTGTTCAGAGTAAAGGAAAGCACAGACACATTCACAGAAACCAGAGAAGGACTCATCAGAATAACGGATTACTGGGTAAAAACAGTCACGAGTAAATGATTTAAAATGGTTCATAAAAATAAACATCTTTATTTAAAACGTTTGCACAACCTTGCTGGTTCAACGTCTTAGTGCAGTTCAGGACAAGGTTGGGAATGAAGTTGATCAGCCAAGGAGACTAAAGTCGTACTCGTCAGCCGAGTCCTGCAGCAAGGACAGCGGAGTCCGAGTCCCGAGGGAAAACACTTCAACACTTGGAAAGCAGTGAAGGTTCTGTTAGGATCCTGGAAGCTCATTTAGTGATTTCCTTTGTCCAAAGAGCTTCAGCAGAGACATTAGACATTGCAATAATTAATGGAAAGAGGCGCCTTACTTTATCTTGCTCTAAATCTATACATTATAAACAACTGATTTGAATCTTTGCCTCCTATTTAAATTATTGCTGAACATGGCTTTATGGCAGGAGGGAATAAAATGGAGCACCGGAGAGGAGAAACTGGATAAATAACAACAAAATGAAATTCTTTGCAAAATAAGGAGACCGTCAACTGGTGAATCATGAATCACAGTTTTCAGTTTAAGATCCAACTCTTCAGCGGACGTGGACAGTTTCCAACCCTGACACTAATGATGCACTTACCAAGAAAAATCAATAACGGTTTTCAAAGTTTTAATCATTTCCCATAACAATGTTCTGGTCGTCTGGAGGCTCTGGGATTTGTACGGCAGCAGTAAACATGCAAGGAATAAATCAAATTCATGAAGTGAGTTCACTTCATGAATTTGTGTGAAATAAATAAGTTTGACACCTCAGACTTAGTGAACCTTCCAAAGGCTTTCAATTTATCTTAAGTCTCAAGTCAGGAGCTTTTTGTTTTTAACTCATTAAAGAAGTCATCAAGTCATTATTTTGTTGTACAGCCATTAAAGTTGTGCAGCTTCACTTTGGGAAGTTTTTAGACCATTAAATGTACACAATGCTGATTATAGACAGCTAATAATTTAAACTCTTCTATTTTATCCTTTGCTAATTAGTCCACTGGTTTAATTATGCTCTTTGAACATTTCCATATTTTCTTATATTACAATCTCAAACTAAAACAAGTGGAGCATGACTAAGAAGTGGTTAAATAAATAAACTGGTGCATTACTTTTCACCACACTACATTGCCCTGTGTGACCTTTTAAGGTCTCCTGATTAGCAAATAAATCACATGTGTGTGTAAATTATTCTTAGCATAAGCGGTTTATTTGTGCTGACCACAAAGTTTTGCTAGAGAACATCAGTGAAGAAAAACATCATAACGACGATCAGGGAGCACAGTGGACAGGTCGGGGATAAATCAGGGTTAGCTTATAGAACAATAAAGATATGAACATCTCACAGAGCACTGGACAATCCAATTTAAAATGAAAGGAGTGCAGGACGGCTAAACCTTTGAAAATGAGGCTGTCTGGCTGAACTAACAGCCAGGGGAATAGCAGCATTTATCGGAGAAGCAGGAGGCACAAATTGTAGTCTCTGTGTTTTCAAAGCTGAACACGCCTCAGAAAACGAACAACTGTACTTACAGCAAATGAGTCTGAGTACATGTACATACATGGCTATTCAGATTTTATTTTACCTCATAATTATACATGGCTTTGAAGTGGTCCATCACATTCTAATAAAAGATTTTGAAATAATAGGTTATAAAGTGACAAAATGAAAAAAGGGTGGGAATACTTCATTTTGCTATTATTACTTAAAGGCTTGACCGTCTGCAACATGTTTTGTGCCTTGTTATGATGACGCTGGAGAGGTTGAAATAATGTAAGGGCTCAAGTGTTTTTTTTTTTTAAAAGGAAATGTCATGAGTGGGCTTCTCTAAACACCTTATGTAAGACATGACAAACGAGGAACCCCCTTCTCTTTCATACTTCTGTTTTTTTTTTTTCACTCCATTGATTTGCATTAAATGTCTGCAAGCCATTCTAGGAGCTGCTCGGATTTGTTTTCAGTCAAATAAAAACAAAATAATTGAAGGGGGAGCCTTCTTAGACAGGACCCAAATGGCTATAACAAGATCATGCACGTTGTGTTGTGGGTGGGAGTAACTCACGCATGCGTATCAAACCCTCTCCTCCAGCCAGGCGCTAAGTGGAAAACAAAGAGTGAGCAGCGGCTAGGAAATACGGTCAATAGCTTTATTATTATTATTATTATTATTATTATTATTATTATTGATGAAAGAGATAGATTTGAAACATTCAACAATCTTTACCGCATGTCGTGTAAAATAGGAGAAGACTTCAAATCTCGAGGCTGTAAGTGAGTGAATCGGCTTTGTTGTTATAGAATCCACAGGTTCTGATCTTTGATTCGTTCTTCTTCTTCTTTTCTTTAGAAGAAAAGACTTTTGTGGACGGATCTGGACTGAGGTGACTGCATTAGTGGGCGAGGAAACTGTTGCATCACTCCAGCTTGCTTTCGCACATCACGGACCTGCTCACTCCATCCAAGTCCCGGGGATGATGAAATTTCCTGTCTCCGTGTAGATGAGGAATTGCGAACCGAGAAGCTGTAAATTCATAGAGGGACTCGTAAAACCGCTAAAAAAAAGAAAAGGAAAGAAAAGAAAAGAAAAATCACTTCCCCGCACTTCTGCAGAGCGTCACTTGACTTGTCGCCTCGCGTCGTTTCTTTCAGCAGGTGGGTTTTCACTCGTGGGGCAGAGGGAAGTTCCCTGCGCTCGGGGCGGCCGAGGAGAGGCGCTGTCTGTGGTCCTGAACTCGCATATCCCACCCAGGAGTTGGCCTTGAAGACAACTTCAAAACAGAGCTGGAGTTGCAGCAGCGGTTGTCCCACCAGCAGCTCCTCATAGGGCTGAATATGCTAACTCTGCACCGAGTTCAGCAGCAAACGTTGCTTCTGTTGTTGTTCGTCGGTAAGTATTGCATCTTGAGGTTGGCTCGTACATTGTCTGGTTTAAATTATCAACGTTCAATGCTGTGTGTTTGGCCGTGGCGCATTCACGGTTGTGAACATTGGCGTTTTCCAGAGCTTTCCGTTCGTTTCATAAAATGGGTAAACTGGAGGAAAGAAAGCGATGTTAGGCTGTGTCCTCTTATTTCCTTCTCGTCTCCTTCTCTGTCCTCTTGTTTGTTTCTCTCCGCCCACATAATGTTTTTTTGTTTGTTTTTTTAAATAAAATAAAAAAGGATGAGATAAAATCAATGTTGTCACTGTCTGCCCAGGGCAAGACTCTGGTTATATAACAGCAATGGGCCTAACACAGTCACATAGACATTTTGTGACATTACTATATACGCAACTATAAAGCATCCTTTGACAAAAGAAAACATATAAAGTTTTATGAATATACAACTGTCTGTTACCTTTATCTTCAGACTTGAGAGGACACTTAAGTATGAATACAACTAATTTTGACCACTTGACTCTTTTCTTTATTTATGGAAAATAGTCCACTAAAAAAAAAAAAAAAATCATAATTTGAAGTCTGATGTCATTACCGGACAGAGCAAGACAAACAATGTCTGCTGTACCATTAGTGTTTTTCAGTAGTGCAAATTTTTACATACATCTCTTGATAGAAGGCCTAGACAATGTTTCCTCGTTCTAAGGAGCCACAAACGAGGGAGTGAAGGAGTTTTGTTTCTAGAGCTGCTGGCTGCAGACTCCAAGTCTATGCATTTATAACCACTGCATCATTTGCCTTTTTTACTCAGTTCCCTCTCCACCTTATTCAATTAACTGAAATGCAATTATATTCCAGCCTTTTCCTTCCTCACTTTGCTCACAGTATGATGAAAACCCCTTCAAATGCTTCCCATAGTTTCTGTGGTCTTTACCAATATTGCAAAACCAAGAAAACTTTACTTGGCAGGAACCACAATATTTTCTTTGTCGATCTTTTATAACACAGAACTGTAAGCTTAAGTTTATGCCTGTGTTTATGTAAAATCAAATACAGAGTGAATACATGTTCAAGATTCATTAAACACTTTCTTGAAAGTTGACGAATTTTACATATGGAAGTATGAGTCAATTGTGGACATGAATGTGTGAAATATTGCTTCTTTTTTTAGTCCACCTGAGCAGGCCAGTATGTGTCGATGTGGCGTCCGACACCGAAGCAGTGCTAGGAAGCTCCATGAAGCTGACATGCATCTCCTGTTTGAAGAGGGAGGAACTCAAACCAAACACAAATGTGAATTGGTATTTCACGTCAAGTGAAAACAACACATATGACAGGATTCATGTATGTTTCCAGAACAGTGTTGTGTACGACCCATGCTTTTGAGTTCTGTGCTTGATCGGTTTAGACTGTAAATGTTAACATTTTTTCTTTTTACCTAGATTTTTGAAAGTAACAAAGGAGACTCACAAAGCCTGGATGGACCCTTTAAAGACCGTCTGATCTGGAATGGTAGCAAAGACCTGCAAGACGTCTCCCTTTTGATCCTACATGTCACAGAGAGCGACCGTGGTATTTACGAGTGCCACGTTAATCGCACGTTTGAGTTTGGAACCTATACACCATATACAGTGACGAAGAAGAACATCACACTGACCGTGAAAGAGAAAGGTACGGTTGTGTCCATTATTTTGTGTGTAAATACAGCAGAAACCAGATATTCAACTCACTGTGTGAAAAGACACCCATTTTTTTTTGTCTCAGTTAGTGATGTAGCATTACACCGCCATTAAAAAACAAGCAGAAAAAGAACAACCAATCACTCACCCTAGAAGACAGCGTTGCCTATAGCAACCAGGGACAACCATACTTCCTCAGTAAGATGGCAATTTCTTTCACTCCCAGTACCTGACTGAATCACTCTTAAGATATTCTTAAGACTTCTTGGCAATAATTTTTGGGCTAAGATAGAAGCTCCCTGAGGGATCTGAAAATCCTTCTGCATACAGGCTCTGGTGTTTTGCTGAAAGCTGCTAAGCAGTTAAATGTTTTATTTTATTTTATTTTATTTTAGAGCTGCCTGAATCAACACTGCACTGTTTAGATGCAAAACTGCTGGCCTCTGTGCACGTAGCCCTGTCTCTGTGCTCTGCCTCCTCTTCATGTGATTTTAAAATGTTTATCAGGCCAGCATGACTTGCTTTGTAATTATAAACCCAACTTTTTGTCTCTGCTAAGTGATGCATTACTGTGAAAGCACTCTGCCACTAACAGTACCTCTTCCCTTTCCCCACTCTTCTCTATGTTGTGACTAGTTTAAAAAAAAAATAATAATAACAACTGTGTTTTGTTTTGTCTGCCTTTATTTTTTTTTCCATTAAAGCTTTCTTCTGTTGTCTGTGAAGGCCTTAATTCAAACCAGCTACTTTGCTATCTGTTTAAAACTGGGTAATGTATTATGCTTCCTGGATGTTTGGCCTGCTGAATGTTTCATCTTCCACCTCAGTCGAATATACAAATCAACGTGTATATTTGGAAGTTCCTAAATCTGTTGCATTTCTTTAGATTTTCATTTTTACTGCCTGCATTTGGTAGAACGTTGAATAAGATGCATATACACGCAGAATGCTGCAGTCAGATTTCTTTCTGCACAAATATCAAAAATCTTCCTTCATATTTCATACAACAGCGGTGTCGAGTTCCAGAAAGCCTTTTCTGCAGCAACCATTATGCAATATGTTCTGATAATGATTTTCATGGTAACAAAGTGGAAACGCTTGCCTTCAGTGGATCTGTGCTTTCTCATCTAATGGATCATATTACAAAAACAGCCAAATCAAGTTGGACAAACACAGTTCTTCTGAGAAGGTTTTCTGGAATTTGGTACAAACAAACAGGTTCACAGTGGCTCAAAAATGTTAAGCTTTTATATACAATTTCCAGACGTCAGTTTGTTGTTCCCAAGACATTTTGGTTCCCAAAGTCCAGTTTCATGTTTAAATCATCTGTTAAGGTTCTCCTCCAAACGAAGTTTAATTGTGATTGATGGTTGACGTTCAGTGCTTCGCAAAAGCATTTCTGCTTCTTTTATATCATTAAAACTGTCAGTGCATCAATGCATTTTATTAGGGTTTGGTGTCATGGACCAACAAAACAATTCACAAACAGTTAAGTAGAAGGAAAGTAATACACAGTTTGCACACTTCCAGCTGAAATATTGAAAGTGTTGCAAATATTTGTTTTATATCTATTCTCAACTTTCCTGCTTGTCAAAAAATAAAAAAAAAGATAAATGTTCCCATGGGATGATAAGGCTATGCCATGTTTTGCCATGGGAACGCGCTGTTCAAGGTGATGTGTGATGTTAGTTTTCCATCATCTCCTGTTTGGCTTCAACATGCCTTGTGACAAAACTTTAAACTGGGCGAATGGCGTATTTTTTTCTTGGAAGGCTTTGTTGTTTTTTCCACTTTAGAGATCAGATTTGGATAGTTTATGGCTAATAAAGGCTTCCTGGCAGATTCTCCCACCTGAGCTGTGAATCAGCTTAGAGGATTAGGGCTGAGGAAGCAGGTCAAACTTTTCAGTGTTTTGTTTATAAATAACACCAAAAAAGTTGAAAACAATTCTTTCTCAGTTCAGAATTATGCACAATGTTCTGATGGTGGATTACATAAAAACCCAAAAATACATTGAATTTTGTGGTCATATGTGAAACAGCTTAAGGGGTATAAATACCTTTGCGAAGCACTTCATTCTCCAATGACTTTTTAATTTCTTATCTTTTACTACAGCTAAGCGATGAACTTTAGAAAATATAAACAAATAGAATAGTGAAAACACTCTTTCTTATGGATTTAAAGATAATAAATGACAAGAGTAAGCAGAAACGTTCTTCATTTGATGCTATAATTGTTTTCAAACAACAACAAGAAATGTCTGAGCCAAGAACCACTGTGAGTTTGCACCTCCATTTTATATCATACATAGAGGTACCCTGTGGAGCTTTCACAGTTCAATAGGCAGGTTTGCTCTCTGCCTGCATGTAACTTTGTGAAATCTCTGCAAGGCACCTTTCCTTTCACGTTTTTAGATTCTAATATCATCACTCAGTACTTATGCCCATCATATTTACCTGTATATTGTTAGACTTATCTAAAACATAATGCATCCTAAAAGCATGAACTTATAAGAGGAATGTTTTTTAACAGTACTTACTGTAATTGGTAATCAGACAGTATCTCATTACTCCTAAATGTAAAAAAAAAAAGAAGTTTTTAGTAGATTAACAGAAAGTGGGATTTTTCATGTTGTTAACAAAATGTATGTTGCATGGAAACCATCATGTTTTGGGTTTTTCGTGTATAGAGACAAATAAAAAATATATATTTTTGAATAAACCAAAATACAAATCAAGACAGAATGCACTGTTCCAGGCTAAGCTATAAAAGTTAAGTGAAAAATTTCAGAGTAAGAGAACATAAACACGGTTTGTTGTGCAACAAAGTTGTGTGTGTGTGTGTAGCTCAGCCGTTCAAGGCTGCCAGCCTTTCCTGGTAAGTGCAGATTTCTTCATTGAATATCATCCAGTGGTTATTTTGCAAGTGTTTCTGAAAATGTGCTGATGGCACGAAAATGTGCTGACAAGCAGTCCTCTTCTAGTGCATTCATTTCTGTGGCCATTAGCCTGGAAAACATCTGGAAACTGTTTCCAGTAAATTCAGTTTTTTTTGTTTTTTTTTGCATTTTGCTGTCAGACCGGGTTGCATTTGGCAGCAGAATATTTAGTGGGAAATTTAGTTTCATCGAGCCGAGTTGCTGCAAAGAACGTCGAGACAGCAGGTTTAGATCATTTTGTCATCATCAGTAGGGGCTAGTGGAATATGAAAACAGCCTTTACTGTTACCTCCACTTTACTAAATGAATAATTGATGTTTTATGCTCTTCCCACTGCCTCTTTAAAATGACAAACACCTTCATTTCTCAATCACTTTCTAATTAGCACCAAGCTAAAAGATCCAATGTGTAAAATGCTCTATGTTAATAGCAATGTTAACAAGAAAAGCATAAATAAAAATACAAAACAAGGACTAAACATGAATACGTAATACTTAAAGTGAACTTTTTATTTAGTCAAATAAGTATCCTGCTGATATCTCATCCTCTTCGTCATAAACGATGCGAGATTTTGTGCCAGCTGTGTTCAACGAACTCAGGACATTTCCTCAGAGCTGCAGCAGAGTCTGTTTTGTTATTCTTCACAAAAAATGGTGCAGAAAATGAATGTGTGCTAAATAAAGCATGTGCCTATCTGCTGTTTGTGCTCCGCAGCCTCCAATGACACCACCGCAATCTACTCTGAGATCATGATGTATGTCCTACTGGTGTTCTTGACCTTGTGGCTGCTGGTGGAAATGGTCTACTGCTACAGGAAGATCTCGAAATCTGATGAGCAAGTGCAGGACACGGCGTGAGTTTCGCATGTTTCCATGCGCTCAGATCAATGCGAGCTGACGAGAAACACTGATGTGTTCTGATGTGCAATCTGCTTAATAGCAAATCAAATTGATCTAATCTGAAAAGGATGTTTTGCACCTGTGGATCCTTGAATCTCGTATTCTTACTCTATGCTCATATTACAATTCCAGACATCAATGGCTGAGATTTAGCAGGCTGTCAGACAGAGAGCCAGACTGAAAAGGTCAGACTAACAGACAGATATGGGAATAATTGAAAATTGAGTATGTTCCCTGCTCTGGTTTTTAACCCTCTTACATCTTTAATCTGTTTTTATTTATTTTTTCTCCACGGAAGCCAGCCAGACAGACACACCTGAATTATTGCAAGCTCTGCTGACTGTTCGTCTTTTGAGCAACCTTTTAACATCCAAGCTGGATTTTCAGCTCCATCGTAAACTGGCTTTTTGTGTCACCTTGTCTCAAAGCCACCTATGTACTCAGCTCCCACTGGATTTCCACAACATTGACTCTGCCAGCCTATGTCTGTTGACAGCTTTTTCTTTCTTCTTTTGAAAATCATGAGTCATATTGAGTCACATTCTGAAAAGTAACAGATAATACACAGCACCATGTGTTGATTCACCATTCTTGCAATGTGAATAGAGTCCTGCAGCTGCAAAATAAAATGCGGTATGTTCTAAAGATTCCTTATTTCATGGGGGAGGAAATGTGCAATGCAATCGCAGACTGTGAAAATGGTGGCAAATATCTAATGTCACTGTTTGTACCTTTGGTTAAATGTCATATAATGTCTACAGTTTCCCTGAGGGTAAATCACAAAGGGATGAATAAAGTTTCTATCTATCTATAGGTTCTTTTAAAAAAAAAAAAAAAAAAAAAAAAAAAGTCTGAAACCTAAGAGGATTAGGGCCACTGGGAAAAACCCCCCAAAACAATTCTGACTTTTTTTTCTCAGAATTCAGATTTTTTTTTTTCCCCCAGTGGCCCTAATCCTCTTCCGTAGAAACCTCCCCAGAACTCTTTTTTTTTAATTTATTTATTTATTTTTTTAGCTCTTATGGCCTTTATTCAAAAGTAAATGGTAGGTGGTGCTGCACTTAGTGCTGTGAAATAAGAATAAGACAAGGAGCAAATGGCTTGAACCCACATGTTAAAGACAAAAACCTCTGTACATGTATACTCCACTAACTGAGCCCCTTTTAGTCAAATGTGCACCGTATTTTCCGGACTATAAGCCGCTACTTTTTTCATACGCTTTGAACCAAGCGGCTTATGGGCCAGTGCGGCTTTTCTGTGGATTTTTCTTCAACCACCAGGGGGCTCTTTAGCAGGAAGTGAATCATTGGAAGTCAAAATTGGAAATCAAAGAAGAAAGCGCTAATTTTCAGTTTTAGAACAAGTACATGCTAGCAGCAGGCACAACGGAGAAATTTATTCAAACTCATATGATGCAGCTTTTAAGTTGAATGTTATCGATCTGACAGTACAGGAGGGAAATGGAGCCGCTGCACGTAAACTCGGCGTGAACGAAACCATGGTTCGGCTTTGGAGATGGAGGGCTGCGTCTTTAATAGCAAATTTATAAAGGAGGCAGCCGTCTGCGGAGATACCAGCGGCTTATGGCCCGGTGCGGCTTATATGCATGTTTCCAGTTTCTTTCTTTTTTTTTTTTTTTTACTTTTTGGGTGCGGCTTGTAGTGAAGTTCACTCTATAGTCCGGAAAATACGGTATATACATAATTGCAGATATGATTGATATATTAACCATTATTGGTCTTTAACTCATTGCATAGTGTTAAGGTTGGCTTTAGGCCAAGAAGGTGAAAAATCTAGGAGCTTGTTGTTAGCCTGTTTTACGGTTTTCAAACATTTCAGTGACTTCTTCTTCTTCTTGCCAGTGAGCAGAGTAGTTGTATTGCTATGATTACTATTAGGAGGACTTTCTTATAATATTCCAGGTCAGCAGTTATTTTAAAGTTGTGAGCCTTGCTGTGTAAGGTTACCATGACTGATATTTGCATTCCAAATAATTACTTTAACCTTGGGTAAAGCATATTAAGCTAGATGGTACTTTGCTGACTGGCTAACAAAGTTCATTTCATTAATAAAAATCGTGTTTAGTCTGCAGAGAAGTCGTGAAGGTGCACTGCATGTAACTGCAAGCATTTTTAGCGCTGAGATTTTAAGAGGCTAAGAGCATGATGATAAATACTGAATGAGTGTGTCAGTTCATCTGGATGTGCACTCGCTGTCTCAATGCTGCACTGATTGCTTTGTCTTTTTCGAACTCCACATGGGACATGTGAGGAATTACTTGCGTGTGACTTGAAGGGAAATGTATGTTGCAGCCTTGTTGTTCCAGACTGAAAAGAAAACTTCTGCCTTCCAACAGGAGAAAACCAAGGCACTCTTTTTTTTTTAAGACGCTCCTCTGTTTTCCTGCAGGACAAACTACCTAGCCGTTCCCTCTGAGCAGAAAGACAATCCAGTCGCTCCGGTTACCGAATAAAAGCGCTTTTCAGTGACACGGTATTTCACATGTGATTTCCTCAGCCTGAACCCGATCAGTAAAATCATCCCCTTCCTTCTTGAATCCATTGTTTGTAGCTTCAACACTCATAACTCTGCAGCTCTGTAGACTCCCGTTGCTTCAACCATCACTGTGTCTCATCCTTCACACACATTTTTGAAAGGCACTCATTTCTGTCCTTTTTGGACTCATCTATTTTTCAGTCACTCTTTTTGATTCTTATTTAGATATCTAATATCTAATGTATATAAGTAGACATGATGCATGATTTTGTTTTTTAGTACTTTGTGATTATAATGTGTGAACATTGTAAAAATAGCAAACTAGTGAATGTGATGTTTGCATGTTAAGTAGTGCTCCATACTGTTTTCAGGCGAATTAGATGCATTCAGTAGTGCAGAACCTTGCAAAACCTTGGAGATACAGCGCCTTGAAAAGTTAATTATACGCCTTGAACTTTATCATATTTTGTATCACAAACTTTATTGTATTAATGGGGATTATAAGTGGGAGATCAATCTGTAATTATAAAGTGAAATACAAATAGACATGGTTATGAAAAGCAAAAGGACAAAAAAAAAAACTGGCAAAATTGATATTCATAGCCGCTTTTAGTCAATTGTAAGATATTTAAGAATGGAGAAAAAAAATGACTCCAGCTTTGCAATGGGGTCATAACATAGTTATTTTTAACTTTGAAAACTTTTATTTTTATTATTTCAAAAAAGTTCAAGATATCACTTTTGCAAGGCACTATATGTCCCATTTATTTATATTTTGCTTCCAGTAAGTCATTTTTTTTTTTTTTTTGGTCAGCTTGTAAATTATGCTTCCTGGAGGCCTTTTCAAAGTATTTCTTTTGATTTTCTTTATTTATGTTTAGTCTCACTGGTTCTGTGAAAACCAAGTGAGAAGGCTAATGCTTCTCACTGGTCGTGTTGATCCTTGCTGGATTTTCCTGTTTCGTAAAGACATGACTATGATCTGCTGTTGGTAGTTTCTCAGACCTCACACCTCTCCTTTTGTTTTACACATTTGCAATTTCCCCCAGTTTCCACTAAAGGTCTGAACAATTTGTTGCCATCAGTTGGTACGAAGACTTTTAAGCGTTTACTGAACATCTGGCTCAGTGGAAGCAAAGAATCGGGAAACGATAGATGATTTGAAACAACACATGCTATCGTCTGTAATGAACCATTTCAGGTTTACTGAGGGAACCATGTTCTCTGTTCTCTTCAGATATTAACCACTCAGGATGATGGTACAGACAGCACAGTCCCATCGGTGCCACCATGAAGATGTTTCTCTCAGACGGCGACGTGAATCCCGCCAGCCAACCTTCCCTGTGTATCCACTGTGTCTTATAACAGAAAAGTGCTATATATATATTTTTTCCCCCCTTTCCCTCTTCTTTATGAAAGCTCTGACATCAAGTGCTTTTACTCATGCAGTAGTTCAGAGGGTAAAACTGTCATGCGCCTATTATCCAATCAATATAGCCATACTGTAGACTATAAGGACCTGCTGATGTGTTGATGTACCACCCATTTCCAAACAGCTAGCGTTGTGAGTTTTGTACCTCGACATTTAATGCTTGACCCAAGGAGAGAGTCTGCTGTTTTAAAGGCTCTTAAACTTACTCTGCCATGTTTATTTTTCTAACCTTTTTTATAGACCTTGTTGTGATTTTTCAGGTCACAGAGTTCTTTGTACTGGCCAGAAGTCTTTCTATGACGGTCGAACTGAAAAGCTTTTACACTCGTACGTGTCTGCGTACTCTCTGCTTTCTGTTAAACGCTTATGAACGTGATATTCTGCAAGAAAAAGACTGTCTATTCAGCTGAATTTTATTTGAAGGTTTTTACTCGCCGCTGTATAAATCTTTAATCCGCATTCGGCTCTGATGTCAGCGTACACTCAGTAGGTCAAGTGGTACTGCACTTAGTGCTTTTAAATGTATTCTTGAAGCTTTGACTGTTCCTGAGTGTTGCTGTCGAGACCCGGTGTGTGCCTCCTTCAACGATACGAAACTGTAGAAACATCTCTGACTTGATTCCATCATGTCCGGCCATTTTCGTTCTGTTGCAAATACAATAATTCATCTGTGAATTTTACATTTTTAACTTAATAAATATACATTCCACAGCGTGATTTGGCACTTCTCTGTTATTTCCAGAAAATTCCCTCAAATCTTTATATACATAATAATGGCAAGAATTATTTTTATGAATAAATTGCACATTAGCTACACACTTACAGAAGAGACTATCTCTGATTAAGCCTCTGCTGAACTAAAGTCAGTGTTGGAGCTGCTCCTCCTGAAGTGAAGGGAAGAAGTGCTCGATTGTGGCTCAGTGGTCTCGAAACCATTTTGCAGATCAAAGTACGTTTAGCATTTTTTTTGGGGGGGAAATCAAGGTCCCAGACTCTGAAGGAAAAGTGGAGAGGCGGCACAAAATCCGAGCTGCTTGAGGTTCAGTGTGAAGTTTCCACAGTCGGCGAGGATTTAAGGTGTCATGTTATCTGTCTGCGCTGGTCCACTGCTGCTTTATCCAAAGTCCAAAGTCAAAGCAGAAAATTTTATAGCACTTCATGTTTCCCGTCTGCTGAGAAGCTTTGCGGCGATTGTTTTCCGAGCAGGATTTTAAGCCATCTCGTACTGTTAAAATCTACTTTAACGACTGCGCTATCACTCTGTTTAATTGGCCGTCTAACTCGCCCGACCCCACAGCATGTATGGGACGTTGTCAAGAGAAAGATGAGAGACGCAGCAGCGTCCAAACAGCTGAAGGTGAATATGAAATCAACATTGGCTTTCTTCCAGGCAGTTCACCTCCATGCCACGCTGGGCTGATGCAGTAGTCTCTGCAGACAGAGTATACATACTCTATTGTATTTTAGAAAGTGTCTGTATAAAAAATACTTTATTATACCGCTCTTTCATATTATTTTAATTGTGAGGAACTGAGGTTTGGGATTTCGTTATCTCTAATCAATAAATATCAAAATGAGCAAAACGTCTTGACGTATACGTATCACTCCGAGTAATAAATCCAGCTTTTTGAATTGAGTAAATTTACTTTATGAATAAATATGCTACAATATTGACTCTCTGCAACATCCCCCATCCCCTCCATGTTCTCCACTATTATACATGACTGTTGTGTGATTCAAAGCATTGGAATAGATTTAACAACTACACTGAAATCCCCTGCTGTTTTCGACACTCATTAACGCTGCAGAAAAGCGGCAAGCAAAGCACGGTTCGATTTGTTTCTGCTTGACTGTCTGCATTTTGTCAGTCGTCTCGCTGTAAGCAAGGCGGTTTTTTTGTTGTTGTTGTTTTTCCTGTTTTCATCAACAAGAATACTGCCTCGGCTCACACAGAAAGGCAGACATGGAAGACAAAGACGGCAAAAAGCTGCGGCATATTATGTACAGGATGCAACGTACGTTGCTCTTTTAGCTTAACCCAGAGCCAGAGAGTTACAGCAGCGACTGTTGTTATAGCAACTCAGGCATGTTTGTAGCAAAGCAGGCGACGTCATGTAATTTGTGAGACATTCATTAGGGTTAAAAGTTGGTATTCTTTCAGAAAAGGACAATAATTGCAGGATCTGTGCAAACCTTGCTCCAGGAGGAAGTTCGGAGGGTTCACACAAAGGAGCAGCTCGGCAGAAATGACTCCGCACTTCACAGAAAATGACCAGGCAGTGGTTCCTTTTCCTCAATCAACTTCACATAAATTGGTTATTGACTGCCCAACACATCCTATGAACTATCCGGGAGCATGGCGTTATGGGTTTAAGATAGACTGTGAAAGGGCAATTTGACAACGCTCTATTCCTCCTCTCTCCCTGCCTCACACCGTCTCTGCTTTCTCCCATGCTGCCGTTACAATGAGTCTCCCTCAGGATACAGCCCAGTAATGTGGCCCACATTTCACTACATTATGGTTCAGTTAAAGGACCCAGCTGCCTCGACGTTTGTCTAAGCATTTTAAGACACGCCGTAACAAGAGCGTGACACCAAACCTTCCTTTTTGGATGGATTATTTGATGTTTAAATAAAAACAAATAGGTAGTCAGAGATTGATAGGCTACATCTGTGGATAATACAATCTGCACATTACAGCAATACTCCTCTGGCATTGACCTGTATGTCTGCTGCCAATAAGACAGTTGCTGCTCAGCAGAACATCTTCAGGAGACGACTCTGCTTTTATTTACTTATCACATGAATTTATTAATCACGCAATCGTTAGTCAACAATGATGGTATGTCCATAAAGGGTCTCTGTCTCCCCCTAGTGTAAAGCCCACTCTGTCATCAAATTACATGCAATCAAAGTCAAGGTGTGATTCCTGTTTCTGTCAAACATGACACACAAGTCTCACACCACCAAGTGTGTGCAGAGCGTTGCAAAAGCATCGAAACACCTGCAACATTTCTTACTGTTTGTCCCGTCTCCCAAACTTTTTTGTGTTTTATTTGGATGGGCAAAAAATGAGCAGAATGGAAGTGGAAAGAACATTTTACATGGATTTATACATACAATCTGAAAGGTGGGCTGTCGGCATGTATTAAATCTCATCTACGCTGATGCTCCTTGATAAAGCCCAGCACAACCGTCAGAAGACAATCTGTAAACGGTTAACTTCACAGAGTGCTGATCGTCCATCGTCAAAGTGGAAAGTCATTTCTGTCCATCCAACCTGGGACGGAGGCAATGAGAGCATTACTCAGAGAAGCAGTGAAGACCTCCATAGTAGCACTGGAGGAGCTGCAGAGATCCACAACCCAGGTGGGAGGGCCTGTCAAGACACAATAAGATCTGCTCCCCCTACTGATCTTCAGACGATACAACAGCACAAACGCAAGTAAATTACAAATAAAATATCATACATGCAGCAGAGAAAACCTCTGTTGGAGCAACATTTAGTGTATTATCCATTTACTCCACAAACAAACTGGGCTTTAGCAGCAAGTAATTTTATTTATTTAATTAATTTTTACCTGATAATTGAAAGTTAGTCTTAAGACGTTCTTTCCAAAGTTTTCATAAGCCAGCTATTTTACTAGAGCTTAAAATTAATCTTCCTGGAGTGCATGCAAAACAATGTTAGTTGTGAAAAAAAAAGTATTAAGAAAAACATGTGACTCTATTTTCATTTTCCTGTGATGCACTATGATTTGTTAGTCTATTTCATGAGATCCCCATAAAATACGTAGAACTTGTAAAGTTATTGCAACGTGACAAATTCTGAAAGGGTTTCAAAGTTACGAATGCTTTAACAAAGCTGTGTAATTACCTTGACAGTAGCTGCATTTCCAACATAAAATTGTGTAAATTGAAAGTACAAAAATAAATTGATCAGTTTCAAACAACTCACGTTTTTCGGTAATTTTTTGCTCTGTGATGAAAATCGATATATTTTGTTGAAACTGCAATGGAAATATTTTTCTGCTCATCATACAAGTCATGTGATCGACACATGACCCGTACTGCTACTGGCGAAAACGTCAAAGAAGATAGCAGGAAGTAGCGGGAGGAGAATTGTTTGTTGCAGATTTTTATTTTTTTGGACAAAGTGCAGCTGGATCCACCTGAGCTCTAAAAGCATCACACAGTTCACAAAAAGCTGCGTGTCATTCGAACACGTCGAATCCATAACTCTTCTATGAAATCGCCATCTATAATTTCCACAAAAGCCTCCACACATAGCCACTAGTTTTATTTATTTATTTTTTTTTATGGAAACACCACATATGTGAAATTGTGTTTTCTTGACATTAGCAGAATATCGATAAATATTCGTTCATATTTGTAATGAAAACAGAGCTACAGTTGAGCTTTAAGTGTAAGTTACTGATTGCAGCACTTTGTTCCTTTTGGTAGCAGTGGACCTTCGCTCCATAAATATTTTAAGACAGTATGTTTTGGTAACAGCTGCTTTGCGGCAGACTGAGGAAGATTAAGCATGCTCTGTAATGATGTGAATCACAGCCACATGGAAACCCAGCCTATCGATTAGTGATCAATAGCTGCTTTGCAGGATGTGAGGTTGGTCTGTTGGGCAATAAATTGTTTTGAAAGATGGGCTGATAATGAGCCAGTAAAGAGACAGATTTTCCTGCTCGGCTTTTCAGCTTCTTAACTGTGTTTCTTGTTTTCTCGCTTCTACTTCACGAAGTTCCTCTGTGCAGCACAGTATGAAGGGATTTTCAAAGCTTTGCACCACAGAGGGACGGAGCACAGCTAGAGGAGGGTGTTTCCATTGTAATTCTGCTGCCCAGCAGTTTCATTTTAATGGCTCAATACACAAATGTGAACATTTGAAAATGAGCGCAGAGAATCGGAATAATTTCCTAAGAGGAGCGTTTTCATTTTCCTACCCTGAGACAACCGACGACGCCCACTCATAATTATAAATCTTCACACATTTGATGCTTCTACAGGGAAGAGTTGTTGACTAGCCCCGCACAAGAATGCCCAGTCCACTTCTACAATGTGCAAGCTTCAACCAACTTGGTGATACACTTCAAGCCAAGGACAAATATTTTTAGATTGTGACGGGTCTTTCTTTTAGTTTACAAAAGCAGCAAACTGAATCCCTTGCGTGACTAAAGGCAGGCATTTCTATTCCGAATCAAGCTGTGCTGATAATATATCACCAATAATTAGACTCACCTTTAGAGAAAACAAATGATGTGAAGCAGAGAAAAGTAAATTGGGAAGTCAAACCAATTTTGAGGTAGAACGGATCATTGCACTCTTCTTTTGTTAATTGATTAAGTTTAAATGCACCTGCAGATGTAAAACATTTAATGGAATAACGGTTTGCAGCATTCACTTCTGGCGTAAATCTGTACTTTGAAAACTTCAGTAAAAAAAACCCCAAAACACTAATTAAATACATCTGTTCAACTGCTTGTTAACAGAAATAGATAATCCGCCAATTATTTGGCAGCTTCTCAGCATATTTAAGAATCTAATTGTGATGGAGGTGACTTGCTACAAAAAGGAGTGAACATCCATCTCTGAACACACCTTGAAACAGATTACAATTTTAAAACAGTGCAGAAAATCATCATCAATGTTTACACAAATCTCCTTCTGTTTGCCGATTGACCCAGTAGAAAAAGTTACCTCAGGAATCCAAGTGAATGGGAGAAATCCTTGGACTGGCATAGGAAGGCGATGGCCAGGTTAATCTGTAATGGAAGTTCAGTTGAAAGCTGAAGCCTCTTCTTCCAAACAAAACATCCAAAGGATGTAGGAGGAGGCATCAGGAGTCGATTAACTACATTTTTGAACTCCAAGTTTTGGCACAGAGGCATTTTCAATCTTCAAAAGAACACCACATCCACACTATGGTGGCACCAGCCACATGGCCTTGAGTTGCTTTTGGAATTGAATTTAACATTCAAGCAAAAAAGATAACTTCACTGGAGTGATTTTTTTATTTTTTTTATTTTGCAAAATATTTGTGGGGTCAGCTGAAGAAGCCAGTGGATAATTTCAGATGACACGCTGAAAGACTCCTGCCAACGACGACGACCAGCTGCCACTCAATAACTGTGCAGAATGTGTCACTGTAGGCGGAAAAAGTTTTAAAATTGTATTGTTTTGTGCTATGTGACTCTTCACATCTGAGTGTTACTCAAGTGCTTAACTTAACTCAGTTTTTAAATTTAAATTAGATACTTCGTTCAGAAGGTGCACTTTGCTTATTTGTTGGCGTCATGAACGTTGCCTCACTTTTAGATTAGAGACTTACCTTCAACTCCAGGCCCACATCATCTTCAAAGTCATTGGGTATTATGAAATCATAATTCAGACAGATTAACACATCATTCAGGCACTTATACAATCTTGATCAGCGGCTAAATTATACCTGGACAACTTTGAAATACCTAATTTCCACTTAGGTTTACCGTAATTAAACTTTAGGGAACTTATGTATGCCATACCAATGAATCCTGAGCCTTTATTGTATATGCTTATCAACCTTGCCTTTATAGAGATATTATTGTACCCTTGAGGAGTTCATTAGCATAAGGAGCAGGAAATACGTTAAAGTGTCTGACAAATGAAGAACTGCTTCAGACAGCTGAATGAGATGCTGATCTTCTCAGGAATATTAATCTACAGACATAAAAGCCTTCAAAACCTTTTTATTTTTTTATTTTTTTTGCGGTCGTGCATTGGCCGATGCTGGAAAACAACTGGGGTGGTAGGGGTGGTGGGGATCCACAGTCGTTTAAAGCTGAATCCATGTTTTAAACAGGCCTCTTTTCACTGTATACCTTCACAAGCCCTCCTCCCGATCCATCTCTGTTATCCGCTTTCCCGTCCCTCATTTCATTCAACTGCTTTTTAAACAAGAGGCATCTTTGATTAGCAAGACAAAGAGCGCGCCTTAAATAAAAAGACCATTTACAAGTCAGACTCCAAAAACGACACGATGAGTAAGGGCCCCTGCTCTTTAATTCGCGATGAGAGGATGTGGCTGGCCTGAGCACAATGACGCAGCAGGGCCTATTGTTAGTAAAATGAACACCTGGCTGCCGGATAAGTGCTACATCACTGCCGTGCGTTCAGCCACACCTCGGGCTGGTCATAAAAAAACTGGCACAAAGCAGAACATTACATTGCAGGCTGCGTGGATTCAAATGTAGCGATACTCAAAAAAACAAACAACAACAACAAAAAAAAACTCTAATCCATCAACTACATGTCAGTTCAAAATAACTTGTGTCTGTTGTGTTTTCCTCTATTAAAAGCTAAAACGTTATTTCCTCAGAGCAGAACTGCTGTCAATGAAACGTTATTAAATGCGGTTATACCAAACCTGAGCAGAGGGAGTTATGGCTGCGCATTTCCAGCAGCTTGCGTTGATGCTATTCTCTCAAAAGTTGATCAGGGAAAAGGGGATAGTCTTTGTCAAGGATAACTAGATCAATGAAAAGCCATCTGCTTTATTACCTTTTTGCTGCGGCTGACAGATACCCCACTGACGATCCAGCTCAGAGAAAGCCCCATCACGTTTGATAGATGATGTTTCAGCACGGAGACTCTTAAGCCAGTCGTCGGTGATAACAGACACGATTCGTCAAAAGCCGATCATTGGAAATATCGGGTCGTTCATCCCAGCAAGATAATAGTCTCGGTGATGGAGCGAATAAAACCTATTTAATTAAACTCTCCAGTTCTCTTTCAGCCCAATGGACTTAAACTGTGGAGGATGAGGTTACGGAGGGGTTCTAGCAGAGATGAAAGCTGCTGTCCTCTGAAATTATTTCACGAGAACTGCTGTACAAAATAATTGCTGGACGGTGAACCCACCAAGTCGTGAGCCTTTACAAACTCTAACAGGCTTCCCTCCGTGAATCGAGCTCCATCCGTCTTCCTTCAGCTCTGCGCAGCTTTCGCGTCCCTGCCGAAGGAAAGCACCACGTGGTTCATTAACACAGTTTGACTGGTAGGATAACACAATGGAAGAGGCAGAGAAATACAACTAAAAGCAGATAAAATGACCTCGTCTGCATGAAACGTTACACTCTCTAAAGCCATAGTTTCACATCTTGGGCAAGGAACAAAAAAAAAAAAAAAAAAAAAAAAAAAAGCAAAAGATGAGTTGTTAAAAAACTGATCCTTGCCTTGAAGTGAGAGCACCCATAATTGGAGCTAAGCTGAGATTATGTGAAGACCCTGAAGAAAGTGAACAGAGAACAATGGCTGCTGGCTAATCATGTCTTGTTCTGCTTAATGGGACGGTGGATGTAGTGAGGACCTCACCCCGAGCTCCGCCGTGCTCCAGCTCCACGTTTGCAGCCAGGCCTTTGTCGTGTTTTTGGTATTTGTTGGGTAATTAATTTACTAGAAAGACTAACTCACTGATCATATTTAGTAGAAGGAAAAAGAAACGGTTCCTGGGCTGTACTGTACAACTGAAAACAGAAAAACTTCATCCTGAGGACGTGAAGCAAAATATTTTGGTTGATGTTTGTGACTGTGTTCTGTGGTTTATACGCCATCAAACACATCATGTCAACCTGATGCCAAAGAGCTTGAAAGTCATCTCATCTGACCGCATCACTTCCTCCCGAGCCTTCTCTGAATTATTTAGATTTTAAGTCAGGCCTCTTGTCGGATACCTGCCAGTGAAGTAACGAGTACACCGATGGTTTAATTGGGTATTTCTTCACTCACAATCATAAGTAAAGGAAACTCAAATCATTGATGGAAAAGAGGGAAAATGGTAAAAGTAACCACAAATACTAAAATTTAACCTGAATACCCTTGATATCACTGTAGCACAAGGTTTCAGTAGAATAAGCAAAACTTTGGTTTTCTTCAGGCTTAACCACAACTTTTGGCTCAGCAGGAAGGAGAGGAAACGGGATGCCAAACCCCAGGTAACGTCACAGAAAAAAAAAAAAGTATAAAACATATAACAGGAATTTGATCCTGCAGTGGAATTATGTGAACTCCATATAAATGCTGAGGTGAAATAGAAAATTAAATTGACTTGATAAGGAAAGGATGTATTAATGTTTCTCGCTGCAGATACTTGCTGTTTTCTCGAAGCCGACAGCAAGATCAAATTTTCTCACTCCCAGTAAATCTGACCCTTGTTGTGCCTTAAAAATTGCTCAACTAAGTGGATGTGATACAGGCTAGATTGGCATCGTTTTATGCTGCTGTGGAAGCATACAGAGAAAAGGGGCATGATTGAATACAGCTCAATCAGGATATGACTGAAAAAAAAAGCATTCCTGATAAGGAAAGGGTAAACAAATTGAGTTTAGGCAACTACTCTGTAGTAATTAACCTTTAGACATTAAAATGCAAATATGCATTTTGCAGTTTCTCTGCAGAAAGAACATTATGTGAGTAAATTAAATACCTTTCACAAACAGCTTCAGTTTCAGGCTTTTTTTTATTTTTAATTTTTTACTATTTATTTTTCTTGACAATCTAACAACTAGAAATGAAAGGAAAAAATGACATAGCTGGAAGAAAATTACAGAAAATGTTGAAGTGATGTGGGGCGCCTTCTGGAACCCTCATCCATTTAAAAATAAATTGTCTACAATACAGATGGTTGCTTTAGCCAGAACTTAAGAAGTTTTAAAACCTCTTATAAGTTTGTTACAGTTTCCTCAAAGGACATTATTCTGCTAAGTCTTTCATATTACTAGGTTTCACAATAAGACCTTTGTAGTGTGTAACCCTGAGTTAAATTCCTAAATAAATTAATGTCATGGAGTTTAGGGTGAAGCTTTCTGACAAACCTCAGTTCTAAGAAATCTATCGGAATAAAGACAGCTCTGCTAGGTAGGCAGTGGGACAGATGGTTTGAAGAAGAGGGCTCGGATGTTGGGAATTTGAAAATACTGCATTATTTTCGTATGTTCTTAAAAATGAGAAATGATCATACTTTATATGAACCGACACTGTTAGGTAAATTGTATTATTATCAAATGTTAATTGTTTTCTATACCTTTATAATGTTCTTGTCTCATATGCTTTCATTTGTTTAGTTACATCTTTCTTTAAATGTTCCTGTATTGTTAAATTACTCTGATTCCTTTCTCAGAAGGCCTCTCTGAAGAAGAGCAGTGACAACAGCTTTCTGCAGTAATCGTTCAGCAGAACGCGCTGCCTTTTGACCCGTTAGATAGCTGTAAAACCATCGCCGTGAAGACGTACGACTTGCTCTGTTTGACCCTGGGTCAGGAACTGGATAGTCTAGTGTGAGATAGATTGTGTTGTTAGTTAGTGATAATCATTGGCGCTGCAACTATGTGATGTGTTTTTTTCCCCCCTTCCCTTTAGAGTTAGAGCGCTCTCTGTGATCAGGGATCCTAAAGACAATAAAAAGAGAGGGGCAGGCAAATGTGCTTTCAGAGCGGTAGGAGATTGTAACTGAAAGCACATCTCTGTCTGTTCTCCTCGCGAGTAAGAAAACGAATCTAACTCTCTTGTCTTTCCTGTGTTGTTTAATCTGTGTTAATAGGTGTCAACTCTGACAGACGCCTAACAAAATAGATAAAATGAGGCACAAAATAATGCATCTAAGTTGGAAATTTAGTGAGCAAAAAATCTAATCGTTGTGCCTTTTATGCAAAGTAGCTGTTAATGGGAGGAGGGGCATTATCAGGCCATCACTTTTGAATTCAAACTTATAAAAGAAAGTGAAATAACGAGACTGTGTACTTGTATTGAACGCACCATGCGTGTTTGTAGTGAAGGCATGCTTTAATGACAAATCACATATACAGACCCACTGAATTATCAGAATGCTACTTAAAAATCCATTTATTTCAAGAACTTTATTAGTAAGTGATACACATTATATAGATTAATTACACACAGATGGAGGTTCGAAAGCCTGTATTTCTATGGAGATTGTCTGCTTACAGTTCATGAAAACATTATACTGAAAATTAGAACATTAAAACAGACCAATTTTCAGTTCAGAAACATATGCTTAATAAAGTTTGTTCTTGAGGCTATTGCCAAAAGGTGCTTTTAATCTGGCAACGAGCCTCATAGATAGATAGATAGATAGATAGATAGATAGATAGATAGCAGTGTTGTGTTCAAGACCACCTAACCCGAGACCAAGACCAAGACCAGAGTGTATCGAGACCGAGACAAGACCAAGACTTTTAGGGTCCGAGACCAAGTCAAGACCAAG
>NW_006799970.1:747415-908059 GCF_000485575.1 Poecilia formosa | reverse complement strand
GTTCATGACAGGGGTTATGTCATGTTTATGAAAGTGTCATGACAGTCTTATTCAACCCCCTTCAAATAAAGTGTTACCCAAAAAAATTATAATTTCCAAAAGATTATCCTCCAGCTCCTGTAAAAAGCAAAGCTGCCCCACACTATTACATACCCACCTCTATGTTTCTATATAAGCTGACATTGTTTTAGTTTAATGTCAGATTTAATGGACGCACAAATGTTAAAAAAAAAAGTTCTCCCTTTGTCACAGAATATTTTCTCAAAAGTCTTGAGGATTTGTGGAGTTTTTTTTTTTTTTTTTTTTTTCGTACAGAAGTAATTTGCCCCCTGCAGCTCTTCTCTAGGTGTTTACACTGCTTTAGATGTTTTCTGGGTTATCTTTTTTTGACCAACCTGAGGAGTTGCTAACACTCTCTTGGAGTAATTTTGGCCAGTCTACCGCTTTTGGGTTCCATTTTGGTCTTCCTTTGTTGATAATAGCTCTCCCTGTGGTTTGCTGGATTCCCACAGCCTTAGAAATGTCTTTGTAACCCTCTCCACAACATGAGTGCCAGTCAGAGAGGAGAAACCTAAGCTTCAGAACCGCTGCTTTCTTCTGGGCCAGCGCTTTATCTAACACACAGGGTTCTGGGTCTTATAATAGAAAGTCAGTATTCCTACCGGGGGGGCTGTGAGCCAAATCAGAAGGTCAGATGGAACAAGTCTTCACTTAATATCAGTGTTAGCTTTCAGCTCCATGCCAAGTCCCCCTTGTAGAACCCAGCAATGCCCCGCAGCTACTTGTGGGTGCTTGTTTGTCAGTATGTGAGGTGTCGTTTAGTGACTGACCTGAGATTATGTGCTTATCAGTCAGATTAGCTTCTTTTGCCACTGATCTGACCTGCACGTCTGCTTCGCAGTGCCACAGGCGCGCAGCAAACTGCTGGAGGAGTCCGCGTGTGTGAATCTGTGGGATGTTTTGCAGTTGTACCACATTACACTTGCTCTAGTTGTTTAGATCGCAACACATGGGTTATTTCGGGAAGATTAACTTCATGTGACATCTGTGTGGGTATGTTTCCATACGCGCTACGTTTTCAATCGTACGTTTGTAGGCTGCAAACTGTGCTCCCTTTGAACTTTTCCCCTCAATCAAGTCATGGTAACTAATCAAGTGAATGCGGACCTAATCTGTGTTTGTTCATTTGCTTGAAAACATTTTTGTGAGTAAACTACTGCTACTACAAAGTGCTGCACAGATGAAATCAATGAACATTCGAAATATGGAAAAAAAAAGACAATAAAATCAAACACATTTGCTCAAGATTTAGATTAAATGTATGATTAGAGAAGAAAACAAAATGTATCTTTATTCTTTCACAAAATCCACATATTTCAACCGCACACACGTTTCTTTTGAGATTCTAAGTGAATAACTGTGAAGAAGAAGAAAATCCAGATAAATAAGTCCTCAGAAATCACCTAATTACTAAACAAAGTTCACAACATTAGTGCCAGAAAGCCTAACTCTGAACACACAGTGTCCATGGTGATACATGGCAGTGGCAGCATCATGTTGTGGAGATGCTTTCCTTCCACAGGGACAGGAAAACCAGTCTGAGCTGATGGAAACATGGACGAAGCTAAATACGTGGCAACCCTGCAAGAAAACACTGTAGAGGTACCAAGAGGCTATTAAAATGAGTGACTGTAACATGACAAAATATTGCACAGTACTCTGGGTACGATTATGTTTGCGAGACACGCTCTTCAGACGCGGCGCGCAATGAAACAGTTAATCGTGCCGAAGGATGAGTGATGTCTGGCTGTACAAGCTGTAGCTTTAAGAGGTTTTTCCTGTAAGACACACATGAGGTTTACATCTCAATTTCCATCATGTTTGATCCATGACTGCCTGCTGTAATCATGTTATAATCTTGAAATCCTTCCAAATCCCTGGAAATCTGCTCTATGGTCCTGCAAGCACTCTCACACACAACCCGTCCTGGTAGAAATGAACCAGCATCTACACTTCTCACCACTTAAATTCCTCCATTTTGGAGCGCTCTCTCGATTTTAGTGTCATGAATATCTGCTCTCACAACAACTTCCTGTTTGAAAAGTTACGTCAATATATGCAGCAATCGTATGTTTATAGGCTGCAACTGTGCTCCCTTTAAACTTTTAATATATGGCGCTGGAAAAAATGAAGAGCTCACTGCACCTTTGAAAACCTGTTAGTTATTCCACCAAATATTGATTTCTGAACTCTTCCCGAGTTAAAACATTAGTGTTGTTGTTTCTAAATGAATATGAACTTGTTTTCTTTGCGTTATTTGAGGTCTGAAAGTGCTGCATCTTTTTCGTTATTTTGACCATTCCTCATTTTCTGCAAATAAATACAAAATTTTTGCTTGGAATTTCAGAGACATGTCAGAAATTCATGGAATAAAGAAAAACAATGTTCTTTTTACTCAAACATGTAGGTAGCTGTGAAAAGTAAATTCAGACAAACTGACCACTTTAAATGGTCTCTTAATTTTTCATGAGCTGCATAAATATGCAGATCTTTAAAGAGCAACAGTGTAAAACCACATCCATTCACTCTACACAATGTTGGGTTTTGTTTTTTTGGCTTCGGTTCTTGCAGCTATTAGGTCTGCATGTAAGGAAGAGAAATAGTTCTGAAGCTTCCTGTAGGCTTATATTGAGTTTGCAGTCTGTCACTGAGCAGGCCCTTAGTCACCATGGCGCTGCATTACTGTTGCTATGGTTTCCTTATCTGCAGGATGTGGTTCAACCAGACCTGCCATATTTAGTCTGCTGCTGCTGGATGCACTTAGCATCCCTTGTTTTTTTCACTGTGAACAATGAAGCGGCTCTGTTGTGTAAATCTTTACTTTTGCACTTCTAGCACAACATTAACATAATTAACATCATGTACAATTACATAGAGGGGAGTGGTAAACCAGAAATTAGACTTCTTTATCTTTGAAATTACAAAATATTGAACAAAATAATGCTGACGAACCTCACTGAGCCTACATTCTTGTTTTGTTTATATAATCCGCTTATAGTTCCAGATACGAGATCTGCAGGATTAAATACTCTGAGATTATTATTGTCTCTCTTTAAGGCTTTATCACAGTTTGGTCTGAACCTGCCAGTCTTCGGTCCTTCACAGATTGGAACAGTCCACATGGAAATCTGACTTTCTTGGTAGAAACATTATCTTATGTGGAATTAAAAAAAAAGAAAAATCCCAAACACTTTATATCATATAATGAGACTTTCTTTGTAGTAAAAAAAATATACTGAACACAGATTTGAGCAAGAATTACATAACTTTGTAAGAAACCCCTCAAATATCCATCAGTCTGCTTGGGTAGAACCTTGGATATTTATGTGGAATGTTAAAATGTCTCTCTAAGTTTTAATCCATCTTACAACCGTAAACAGAACACAGTATATTTTTATTTAGACAAGGAAAAGTGAGACTTTAGTAGTTTGTGTTTCTTCCTGTTCAGAGTAAAGGAAAGCACAGACACATTCACAGAAACCAGAGAAGGATTCATCAGAATAACGGATTACTGGGTAAAAACAGTCACGAGTAAATGATTTAAAATGGTTCATAAAAATAAACATCTTTATTTAAAACGTTTGCACAACCTTGCTGGTTCAACGTCTTAGTGCAGTTCAGGACAAGGTTGGGAATGAAGGAGTTGATCAGCCCTGGGGACTAAAGTCGTCCTCGTCAGCCGAGTCCTGCAGCAAGGACAGCGGAGTCCGAGTCCCGAGGGAAAACACTTCAACACTTGGAAAGCAGTGAAGGTTCTGTTAGGATCCTGGAAGCTCATTTAATGATTTCCTTTTTCCAAAGAGCTTCAGCAGAGACATTAGACATTGCAATAATTAATGGAAAGAGGCGCCTTACTTTATCTTGCTCTAAATCTATACATTATAAGCAACTGATTTGAATCTTTGCCTCCTATTTAAATTATTGCTGAACATGGCTTTATGGCAGGAGGGAATAAAATGGAGCACCGGAGAGGAGAAACTGGATAAATAACAACAAAATGAAATTCTTTGCAAAATAAGGAGACCGTCAACTGGTGAATCATGAATCACAGTTTTCAGTTTAAGATCCAACTCTTCAGCGGACGTGGACAGTTTCCAACCCTGACACTAATGATGCACTTACCAAGAAAAATCAATAACGGTTTTCAAAGTTTTAATCATTTCCCTTAACGATGTTCTGGTCGTCTGGAGGCTCTGGGATTTGTACGGCAGCAGTAAACGTGCAAGGAATAAATCAAATTCATGAAGTGAGTTCACTTCATGAATTTGTGTGAAATAAATAAGTTTGACACCTCAGACTTAGTGAACCTTCCAAAGGCTTTCAATTTATCTTAAGTCTCAAGTCAGGAGCTTTTTGTTTTTAACTCATTAAAGAAGTCATCAAGTCATTATTTTGTTGTACAGCCATTAAAGTTGTGCAGCTTCACTTTGGGAAGTTTTTAGACCATTAAATGTACACAATGCTGATTATAGACAGCTAATAATTTAAACTCTTCTATTTTATCCTTTGCTAATTAGTCCACTGGTTTAATTATGCTCTTTGAACATTTCCATATTTTCTTATATTACAATCTCAAACTAAAACAAGTGGAGCATGACTAAGAAGTGGTTAAATAAATAAACTGGTGCATTACTTTTCACCACACTACATTGCCCTGTGTGACCTTTTAAGGTCTCCTGATTAGCAAATAAATCACATGTGTGTGTAAATTATTCTTAGCATAAGCGGTTTATTTGTGCTGACCACAAAGTTTTGCTAGAGAACATCAGTGAAGAAAAACATCATAACGACGATCAGGGAGCACAGTGGACAGGTCGGGGATAAATCAGGGTTAGCTTATAGAACAATAAAGATATGAACATCTCACAGAGCACTGGACAATCCAATTTAAAATGAAAGGAGTGCAGGACGGCTAAACCTTTGAAAATGAGGCTGTCCGGCTGGACTAACAGCCAGGGAATAGCAGCATTTATCGCAGAAGCAGGAGGCACAAATTGTAGTCTCTGTGTTTTCAAAGCTGAACACGCCTCAGAAAACGAACAACTGTACTTACAGCAAATGAGTCTGAGTACATGTACATACATGGCTATTCAGATTTTATTTTACCTCATAATTATACATGGCTTTGAAGTGGTCCATCACATTCTAATAAAAGACTTTGACGTAGTTGGTTATAAAGTGACAACATGAAAAAAGGGTGGGGATACTTCATTTTGCTATTATTACTTAAAGGCTTGACCGTCTGCAACATGTTTTGTGCCTTGTTATGATGACGCTGGAGAGGTTGAAATAATGTAAGGGCTCAAGTGTTTTTTTTTTTTAAAAGGAAATGTCATGAGTGGGCTTCTCTAAACACCTTATGTAAGACATGACAAACGAGGAACCCCCTTCTCTTTCATACTTCTGTTTTTTTTTTTTCACTCCATTGATTTGCATTAAATGTCTGCAAGCCATTCTAGGAGCTGCTCGGATTTGTTTTCAGTCAAATAAAAACAAAATAATTGAAGGGGGAGCCTTCTTAGACAGGACCCAAATGGCTATAACAAGATCATGCACGTTGTGTTGTGGGTGGGAGTAACTCACGCATGCGTATCAAACCCTCTCCTCCAGCCAGGCGCTAAGTGGAAAACAAAGAGTGAGCAGCGGCTAGGAAATACGGTCAATAGCTTTATTATTATTATTATTATTATTATTATTATTATTATTGATGAAAGAGATAGATTTGAAACATTCAACAATCTTTACCGCATGTCGTGTAAAATAGGAGAAGACTTCAAATCTCGAGGCTGTAAGTGAGTGAATCGGCTTTGTTGTTATAGAATCCACAGGTTCTGATCTTTGATTCGTTCTTCTTCTTCTTTTCTTTAGAAGAAAAGACTTTTGTGGATGGATCTGGACTGAGGTGACTGCATTAGTGGGCGAGGAAACTGTTGCATCACTCCAGCTTGCTTTCGCACATCACGGACCTGCTCACTCCATCCAAGTCCCGGGGATGATGAAATTTCCTGTCTCCGTGTAGATGAGGAATTGCGAACCGAGAAGCTGTAAATTCATAGAGGGACTCGTAAAACCGCTAAAAAAAAGAAAAGGAAAGAAAAGAAAAGAAAAATCACTTCCCCGCACTTCTGCAGAGCGTCACTTGACTTGTCGCCTCGCGTCGTTTCTTTCAGCAGGTGGGTTTTCACTCGTGGGGCAGAGGGAAGTTCCCTGCGCTCGGGGCGGCCGAGGAGAGGCGCTGTCTGTGGTCCTGAACTCGCATATCCCACCCAGGAGTTGGCCTTGAAGACAACTTCAAAACAGAGCTGGAGTTGCAGCAGCGGTTGTCCCACCAGCAGCTCCTCATAGGGCTGAATATGCTAACTCTGCACCGAGTTCAGCAGCAAACGTTGCTTCTGTTGTTGTTCGTCGGTAAGTATTGCATCTTGAGGTTGGCTCGTACATTGTCTGGTTTAAATTATCAACGTTCAATGCTGTGTGTTTGGCCGTGGCGCATTCACGGTTGTGAACATTGGCGTTTTCCAGAGCTTTCCGTTCGTTTCATAAAATGGGTAAACTGGAGGAAAGAAAGCGATGTTAGGCTGTGTCCTCTTATTTCCTTCTCGTCTCCTTCTCTGTCCTCTTGTTTGTTTCTCTCCGCCCACATAATGTTTTTTTGTTTGTTTTTTTAAATAAAATAAAAAAGGATGAGATAAAATCAATGTTGTCACTGTCTGCCCAGGGCAAGACTCTGGTTATATAACAGCAATGGGCCTAACACAGTCACATAGACATTTTGTGACATTACTATATACGCAACTATAAAGCATCCTTTGACAAAAGAAAACATATAAAGTTTTATGAATATACAACTGTCTGTTACCTTTATCTTCAGACTTGAGAGGACACTTAAGTATGAATACAACTAATTTTGACCACTTGACTCTTTTCTTTATTTATGGAAAATAGTCCACTAAAAAAAAAAAAAAAATCATAATTTGAAGTCTGATGTCATTACCGGACAGAGCAAGACAAACAATGTCTGCTGTACCATTAGTGTTTTTCAGTAGTGCAAATTTTTACATACATCTCTTGATAGAAGGCCTAGACAATGTTTCCTCGTTCTAAGGAGCCACAAACGAGGGAGTGAAGGAGTTTTGTTTCTAGAGCTGCTGGCTGCAGACTCCAAGTCTATGCATTTATAACCACTGCATCATTTGCCTTTTTTACTCAGTTCCCTCTCCACCTTATTCAATTAACTGAAATGCAATTATATTCCAGCCTTTTCCTTCCTCAGTTTGCTCACAGTATGATGAAAACCCCTTCAAATGCTTCCCATAGTTTCTGTGGTCTTTACCAATATTGCAAAACCAAGAAAACTTAGGAACCACAATATTTTCTTTGTCGATCTTTTATAACACAGAACTGTAAGCTTAAGTTTATGCCTGTGTTTATGTAAAATCAAATACAGAGTGAATACATGTTCAAGATTCATTAAACACTTTCTTGAAAGTCGACAAATTTTACATATGGAAGTATGAGTCAATTGTGGACATGAATGTGTGAAATATTGCTTCTTTTTTTAGTCCACCTGAGCAGGCCAGTATGTGTCGATGTGGCGTCCGACACCGAAGCAGTGCTAGGAAGCTCCATGAAGCTGACATGCATCTCCTGTTTGAAGAGGGAGGAACTCAAACCAAACACAAATGTGAATTGGTATTTCACGTCAAGTGAAAACAACACATATGACAGGATTCATGTATGTTTCCAGAACAGTGTTGTGTACGACCCATGCTTTTGAGTTCTGTGCTTGATCGGTTTAGACTGTAAATGTTAAATTTATTTATTTATTTATTTTTTTACCTAGATTTTTGAAAGTAACAAAGGAGACTCACAAAGCCTGGATGGACCCTTTAAAGACCGTCTGATCTGGAATGGTAGCAAAGACCTGCAAGACGTCTCCCTTTTGATCCTACATGTCACAGAGAGCGACCGTGGTATTTACGAGTGCCACGTTAATCGCACGTTTGAGTTTGGAACCTATACACCATCTACAGTGACGGAGAAGAAGATCACACTGACCGTGAAAGAGAAAGGTACGGTTGTGTCCATTATTTTGTGTGTAAATACAGCAGAAACCAGATATTCAACTCACTGTGTGAAAAGACACCCATTTTTTTTTGTCTCAGTTAGTGATGTAGCATTACACCGCCATTAAAAAACAAGCAGAAAAAGAACAACCAATCACTCACCCTAGAAGACAGCGTTGCCTATAGCAACCAGGGACAACCATACTTCCTCAGTAAGATGGCAATTTCTTTCACTCCCAGTACCTGACTGAATCACTCTTAAGATATTCTTAAGACTTCTTGGCAATAATTTTTGGGCTAAGATAGAAGCTCCCTGAGGGATCTGAAAATCCTTCTGCATACAGGCGCTGGTGTTTTGCTGAAAGCTGCTAAGCAGTTAAATGTTTTATTTTATTTTATTTTATTTTAGAGCTGCCTGAATCAACACTGCACTGTTTAGATGCAAAACTGCTGGCCTCTGTGCACGTAGCCCTGTCTCTGTGCTCTGCCTCCTCTTCATGTGATTTTAAAATGTTTATCATGCCAGCATGACTTGCTTTGTAATTATAAACCCAACTTTTTGTCTCTGCTAAGTGATGCATTACTGTGAAAGCACTCTGCCACTAACAGTACCTCTTCCCTTTCCCCACTCTTCTCTATGTTGTGACTGGTTTTAAAAAAAAATAATAATAATAACAACTGTGTTTTGTTTTGTCTGCCTTTATTTTTTTTCCATTAAAGCTTTCTTCTGTTGTCTGTGAAGGCCTTAATTCAAACCAGCTACTTTGCTATCTGTTTAAAACTGGGTAATGTATTATGCTTCCTGGATGTTTGGCCTGCTGAATGTTTCATCTTCCACCTCAGTCGAATATACAAATCAACGTGTATATTTGGAAGTTCCTAAATCTGTTGCATTTCTTTAGATTTTCATTTTTACTGCCTGCATTTGGTAGAACGTTGAATAAGATGCATATACACGCAGAATGTTGCAGTCAGATTTCTTTCTGCACAAATATCAAAAATCTTCCTTCATATTTCATACAACAGCGGTGTCGAGTTCCAGAAAGCCTTTTCTGCAGCAACCATTATGCAATATGTTCTGATAATGATTTTCATGGTAACAAAGTGGAAACGCTTGCCTTCAGTGGATCTGTGCTTTCTCATCTAATGGATCATATTACAAAAACAGCCAAATCAAGCTGGACGAACACAGTTCTTCTGAGAAGGTTTTCTGGAATTTGGTACAAACAAACAGGTTCACAGTGGCTCAAAAATGTTAAGCTTTTATATACAATTTCCAGACGTCAGTTTGTTGTTCCCAAGACATTTTGGTTCCCAAAGTCCAGTTTCATGTTTAAATCATCTGTTAAGGTTCTCCTCCAAACGAAGTTTAATTGTGATTGATGGTTGACGTTCAGTGCTTCGCAAAAGCATTTCTGCTTCTTTTATATCATTAAAACTGTCAGTGCATCAATGCATTTTATTAGGGTTTGGTGTCATGGACCAACAAAACAATTCACAAACAGTTAAGTAGAAGGAAAGTAATACACAGTTTGCACACTTCCAGCTGAAATATTGAAAGTGTTGCAAATATTTGTTTTATATCTATTCTCAACTTTCCTGCTTGTCAAAAAATAAAAAAAAAGATAAATGTTCCCATGGGATGATAAGGCTATGCCATGTTTTGCCATGGGAACGCGCTGTTCAAGGTGATGTGTGATGTTAGTTTTCCATCATCTCCTGTTTGGCTTCAACATGCCTTGTGACAAAACTTTAAACTGGGCGAATGGCGTATTTTTTTCTTGGAAGGCTTTGTTGTTTTTTCCACTTTAGAGATCAGATTTGGATAGTTTATGGCTAATAAAGGCTTCCTGGCAGATTCTCCCACCTGAGCTGTGAATCAGCTTAGAGGATTAGGGCTGAGGAAGCAGGTCAAACTTTTCAGTGTTTTGTTTATAAATAACACCAAAAAAGTTGAAAACAATTCTTTCTCAGTTCAGAATTATGCACAATGTTCTGATGGTGGATTACATAAAAACCCAAAAATACATTGAATTTTGTGGTCATATGTGAAACAGCTTAAGGGGTATAAATACCTTTGCGAAGCACTTCATTCTCCAATGACTTTTTAATTTCTTATCTTTTACTACAGCTAAGCGATGAACTTTAGAAAATATAAACAAATAGAATAGTGAAAACACTCTTTCTTATGGATTTAAAGATAATAAATGACAAGAGTAAGCAGAAACGTTCTTCATTTGATGCTATAATTGTTTTCAAACAACAACAAGAAATGTCTGAGCCAAGAACCACTGTGAGTTTGCACCTCCATTTTATATCATACATAGAGGTACCCTGTGGAGCTTTCACAGTTCAATAGGCAGGTTTGCTCTCTGCCTGCATGTAACTTTGTGAAATCTCTGCAAGGCACCTTTCCTTTCACGTTTTTAGATTCTAATATCATCACTCAGTACTTATGCCCATCATATTTACCTGTATATTGTTAGACTTATCTAAAACATAATGCATCCTAAAAGCATGAACTTATAAGAGGAATGTTTTTTAACAGTACTTACTGTAATTGGTAATCAGACAGTATCTCATTACTCCTAAATGTAAAAAAAAAAAGAAGTTTTTAGTAGATTAACAGAAAGTGGGATTTTTCATGTTGTTAACAAAATGTATGTTGCATGGAAACCATCATGTTTTGGGTTTTTCGTGTATAGAGACAAATAAAAAATATATATTTTTGAATAAACCAAAATACAAATCAAGACAGAATGCACTGTTCCAGGCTAAGCTATAAAAGTTAAGTGAAAAATTTCAGAGTAAGAGAACATAAACACGGTTTGTTGTGCAACAAAGTTGTGTGTGTGTGTGTAGCTCAGCCGTTCAAGGCTGCCAGCCTTTCCTGGTAAGTGCAGATTTCTTCATTGAATATCATCCAGTGGTTATTTTGCAAGTGTTTCTGAAAATGTGCTGATGGCACGAAAATGTGCTGACAAGCAGTCCTCTTCTAGTGCATTCATTTCTGTGGCCATTAGCCTGGAAAACATCTGGAAACTGTTTCCAGTAAATTCAGTTTTTTTTGTTTTTTTTTGCATTTTGCTGTCAGACCGGGTTGCATTTGGCAGCAGAATATTTAGTGGGAAATTTAGTTTCATCGAGCCGAGTTGCTGCAAAGAACGTCGAGACAGCAGGTTTAGATCATTTTGTCATCATCAGTAGGGGCTAGTGGAATATGAAAACAGCCTTTACTGTTACCTCCACTTTACTAAATGAATAATTGATGTTTTATGCTCTTCCCACTGCCTCTTTAAAATGACAAACACCTTCATTTCTCAATCACTTTCTAATTAGCACCAAGCTAAAAGATCCAATGTGTAAAATGCTCTATGTTAATAGCAATGTTAACAAGAAAAGCATAAATAAAAATACAAAACAAGGACTAAACATGAATACGTAATACTTAAAGTGAACTTTTTATTTAGTCAAATAAGTATCCTGCTGATATCTCATCCTCTTCGTCATAAACGATGCGAGATTTTGTGCCAGCTGTGTTCAACGAACTCAGGACATTTCCTCAGAGCTGCAGCAGAGTCTGTTTTGTTATTCTTCACAAAAAATGGTGCAGAAAATGAATGTGTGCTAAATAAAGCATGTGCCTATCTGCTGTTTGTGCTCCGCAGCCTCCAATGACACCACCGCAATCTACTCTGAGATCATGATGTATGTCCTACTGGTGTTCTTGACCTTGTGGCTGCTGGTGGAAATGGTCTACTGCTACAGGAAGATCTCGAAATCTGATGAGCAAGTGCAGGACACGGCGTGAGTTTCGCATGTTTCCATGCGCTCAGATCAATGCGAGCTGACGAGAAACACTGATGTGTTCTGATGTGCAATCTGCTTAATAGCAAATCAAATTGATCTAATCTGAAAAGGATGTTTTGCACCTGTGGATCCTTGAATCTCGTATTCTTACTCTATGCTCATATTACAATTCCAGACATCAATGGCTGAGATTTAGCAGGCTGTCAGACAGAGAGCCAGACTGAAAAGGTCAGACTAACAGACAGATATGGGAATAATTGAAAATTGAGTATGTTCCCTGCTCTGGTTTTTAACCCTCTTACATCTTTAATCTGTTTTTATTTATTTTTTCTCCACGGAAGCCAGCCAGACAGACACACCTGAATTATTGCAAGCTCTGCTGACTGTTCGTCTTTTGAGCAACCTTTTAACATCCAAGCTGGATTTTCAGCTCCATCGTAAACTGGCTTTTTGTGTCACCTTGTCTCAAAGCCACCTATGTACTCAGCTCCCACTGGATTTCCACAACATTGACTCTGCCAGCCTATGTCTGTTGACAGCTTTTTCTTTCTTCTTTTGAAAATCATGAGTCATATTGAGTCACATTCTGAAAAGTAACAGATAATACACAGCACCATGTGTTGATTCACCATTCTTGCAATGTGAATAGAGTCCTGCAGCTGCAAAATAAAATGCGGTATGTTCTAAAGATTCCTTATTTCATGGGGGAGGAAATGTGCAATGCAATCGCAGACTGTGAAAATGGTGGCAAATATCTAATGTCACTGTTTGTACCTTTGGTTAAATGTCATATAATGTCTACAGTTTCCCTGAGGGTAAATCACAAAGGGATGAATAAAGTTTCTATCTATCTATAGGTTCTTTTAAAAAAAAAAAAAAAAAAAAAAAAAAAGTCTGAAACCTAAGAGGATTAGGGCCACTGGGAAAAACCCCCCAAAACAATTCTGACTTTTTTTTCTCAGAATTCAGATTTTTTTTTTTCCCCCAGTGGCCCTAATCCTCTTCCGTAGAAACCTCCCCAGAACTCTTTTTTTTTAATTTATTTATTTATTTTTTTAGCTCTTATGGCCTTTATTCAAAAGTAAATGGTAGGTGGTGCTGCACTTAGTGCTGTGAAATAAGAATAAGACAAGGAGCAAATGGCTTGAACCCACATGTTAAAGACAAAAACCTCTGTACATGTATACTCCACTAACTGAGCCCCTTTTAGTCAAATGTGCACCGTATTTTCCGGACTATAAGCCGCTACTTTTTTCATACGCTTTGAACCAAGCGGCTTATGGGCCAGTGCGGCTTTTCTGTGGATTTTTCTTCAACCACCAGGGGGCTCTTTAGCAGGAAGTGAATCATTGGAAGTCAAAATTGGAAATCAAAGAAGAAAGCGCTAATTTTCAGTTTTAGAACAAGTACATGCTAGCAGCAGGCACAACGGAGAAATTTATTCAAACTCATATGATGCAGCTTTTAAGTTGAATGTTATCGATCTGACAGTACAGGAGGGAAATGGAGCCGCTGCACGTAAACTCGGCGTGAACGAAACCATGGTTCGGCTTTGGAGATGGAGGGCTGCGTCTTTAATAGCAAATTTATAAAGGAGGCAGCCGTCTGCGGAGATACCAGCGGCTTATGGCCCGGTGCGGCTTATATGCATGTTTCCAGTTTCTTTCTTTTTTTTTTTTTTTTACTTTTTGGGTGCGGCTTGTAGTGAAGTTCACTCTATAGTCCGGAAAATACGGTATATACATAATTGCAGATATGATTGATATATTAACCATTATTGGTCTTTAACTCATTGCATAGTGTTAAGGTTGGCTTTAGGCCAAGAAGGTGAAAAATCTAGGAGCTTGTTGTTAGCCTGTTTTACGGTTTTCAAACATTTCAGTGACTTCTTCTTCTTCTTGCCAGTGAGCAGAGTAGTTGTATTGCTATGATTACTATTAGGAGGACTTTCTTATAATATTCCAGGTCAGCAGTTATTTTAAAGTTGTGAGCCTTGCTGTGTAAGGTTACCATGACTGATATTTGCATTCCAAATAATTACTTTAACCTTGGGTAAAGCATATTAAGCTAGATGGTACTTTGCTGACTGGCTAACAAAGTTCATTTCATTAATAAAAATCGTGTTTAGTCTGCAGAGAAGTCGTGAAGGTGCACTGCATGTAACTGCAAGCATTTTTAGCGCTGAGATTTTAAGAGGCTAAGAGCATGATGATAAATACTGAATGAGTGTGTCAGTTCATCTGGATGTGCACTCGCTGTCTCAATGCTGCACTGATTGCTTTGTCTTTTTCGAACTCCACATGGGACATGTGAGGAATTACTTGCGTGTGACTTGAAGGGAAATGTATGTTGCAGCCTTGTTGTTCCAGACTGAAAAGAAAACTTCTGCCTTCCAACAGGAGAAAACCAAGGCACTCTTTTTTTTTTAAGACGCTCCTCTGTTTTCCTGCAGGACAAACTACCTAGCCGTTCCCTCTGAGCAGAAAGACAATCCAGTCGCTCCGGTTACCGAATAAAAGCGCTTTTCAGTGACACGGTATTTCACATGTGATTTCCTCAGCCTGAACCCGATCAGTAAAATCATCCCCTTCCTTCTTGAATCCATTGTTTGTAGCTTCAACACTCATAACTCTGCAGCTCTGTAGACTCCCGTTGCTTCAACCATCACTGTGTCTCATCCTTCACACACATTTTTGAAAGGCACTCATTTCTGTCCTTTTTGGACTCATCTATTTTTCAGTCACTCTTTTTGATTCTTATTTAGATATCTAATATCTAATGTATATAAGTAGACATGATGCATGATTTTGTTTTTTAGTACTTTGTGATTATAATGTGTGAACATTGTAAAAATAGCAAACTAGTGAATGTGATGTTTGCATGTTAAGTAGTGCTCCATACTGTTTTCAGGCGAATTAGATGCATTCAGTAGTGCAGAACCTTGCAAAACCTTGGAGATACAGCGCCTTGAAAAGTTAATTATACGCCTTGAACTTTATCATATTTTGTATCACAAACTTTATTGTATTAATGGGGATTATAAGTGGGAGATCAATCTGTAATTATAAAGTGAAATACAAATAGACATGGTTATGAAAAGCAAAAGGACAAAAAAAAAAACTGGCAAAATTGATATTCATAGCCGCTTTTAGTCAATTGTAAGATATTTAAGAATGGAGAAAAAAAATGACTCCAGCTTTGCAATGGGGTCATAACATAGTTATTTTTAACTTTGAAAACTTTTATTTTTATTATTTCAAAAAAGTTCAAGATATCACTTTTGCAAGGCACTATATGTCCCATTTATTTATATTTTGCTTCCAGTAAGTCATTTTTTTTTTTTTTTTGGTCAGCTTGTAAATTATGCTTCCTGGAGGCCTTTTCAAAGTATTTCTTTTGATTTTCTTTATTTATGTTTAGTCTCACTGGTTCTGTGAAAACCAAGTGAGAAGGCTAATGCTTCTCACTGGTCGTGTTGATCCTTGCTGGATTTTCCTGTTTCGTAAAGACATGACTATGATCTGCTGTTGGTAGTTTCTCAGACCTCACACCTCTCCTTTTGTTTTACACATTTGCAATTTCCCCCAGTTTCCACTAAAGGTCTGAACAATTTGTTGCCATCAGTTGGTACGAAGACTTTTAAGCGTTTACTGAACATCTGGCTCAGTGGAAGCAAAGAATCGGGAAACGATAGATGATTTGAAACAACACATGCTATCGTCTGTAATGAACCATTTCAGGTTTACTGAGGGAACCATGTTCTCTGTTCTCTTCAGATATTAACCACTCAGGATGATGGTACAGACAGCACAGTCCCATCGGTGCCACCATGAAGATGTTTCTCTCAGACGGCGACGTGAATCCCGCCAGCCAACCTTCCCTGTGTATCCACTGTGTCTTATAACAGAAAAGTGCTATATATATATTTTTTCCCCCCTTTCCCTCTTCTTTATGAAAGCTCTGACATCAAGTGCTTTTACTCATGCAGTAGTTCAGAGGGTAAAACTGTCATGCGCCTATTATCCAATCAATATAGCCATACTGTAGACTATAAGGACCTGCTGATGTGTTGATGTACCACCCATTTCCAAACAGCTAGCGTTGTGAGTTTTGTACCTCGACATTTAATGCTTGACCCAAGGAGAGAGTCTGCTGTTTTAAAGGCTCTTAAACTTACTCTGCCATGTTTATTTTTCTAACCTTTTTTATAGACCTTGTTGTGATTTTTCAGGTCACAGAGTTCTTTGTACTGGCCAGAAGTCTTTCTATGACGGTCGAACTGAAAAGCTTTTACACTCGTACGTGTCTGCGTACTCTCTGCTTTCTGTTAAACGCTTATGAACGTGATATTCTGCAAGAAAAAGACTGTCTATTCAGCTGAATTTTATTTGAAGGTTTTTACTCGCCGCTGTATAAATCTTTAATCCGCATTCGGCTCTGATGTCAGCGTACACTCAGTAGGTCAAGTGGTACTGCACTTAGTGCTTTTAAATGTATTCTTGAAGCTTTGACTGTTCCTGAGTGTTGCTGTCGAGACCCGGTGTGTGCCTCCTTCAACGATACGAAACTGTAGAAACATCTCTGACTTGATTCCATCATGTCCGGCCATTTTCGTTCTGTTGCAAATACAATAATTCATCTGTGAATTTTACATTTTTAACTTAATAAATATACATTCCACAGCGTGATTTGGCACTTCTCTGTTATTTCCAGAAAATTCCCTCAAATCTTTATATACATAATAATGGCAAGAATTATTTTTATGAATAAATTGCACATTAGCTACACACTTACAGAAGAGACTATCTCTGATTAAGCCTCTGCTGAACTAAAGTCAGTGTTGGAGCTGCTCCTCCTGAAGTGAAGGGAAGAAGTGCTCGATTGTGGCTCAGTGGTCTCGAAACCATTTTGCAGATCAAAGTACGTTTAGCATTTTTTTTGGGGGGGAAATCAAGGTCCCAGACTCTGAAGGAAAAGTGGAGAGGCGGCACAAAATCCGAGCTGCTTGAGGTTCAGTGTGAAGTTTCCACAGTCGGCGAGGATTTAAGGTGTCATGTTATCTGTCTGCGCTGGTCCACTGCTGCTTTATCCAAAGTCCAAAGTCAAAGCAGAAAATTTTATAGCACTTCATGTTTCCCGTCTGCTGAGAAGCTTTGCGGCGATTGTTTTCCGAGCAGGATTTTAAGCCATCTCGTACTGTTAAAATCTACTTTAACGACTGCGCTATCACTCTGTTTAATTGGCCGTCTAACTCGCCCGACCCCACAGCATGTATGGGACGTTGTCAAGAGAAAGATGAGAGACGCAGCAGCGTCCAAACAGCTGAAGGTGAATATGAAATCAACATTGGCTTTCTTCCAGGCAGTTCACCTCCATGCCACGCTGGGCTGATGCAGTAGTCTCTGCAGACAGAGTATACATACTCTATTGTATTTTAGAAAGTGTCTGTATAAAAAATACTTTATTATACCGCTCTTTCATATTATTTTAATTGTGAGGAACTGAGGTTTGGGATTTCGTTATCTCTAATCAATAAATATCAAAATGAGCAAAACGTCTTGACGTATACGTATCACTCCGAGTAATAAATCCAGCTTTTTGAATTGAGTAAATTTACTTTATGAATAAATATGCTACAATATTGACTCTCTGCAACATCCCCCATCCCCTCCATGTTCTCCACTATTATACATGACTGTTGTGTGATTCAAAGCATTGGAATAGATTTAACAACTACACTGAAATCCCCTGCTGTTTTCGACACTCATTAACGCTGCAGAAAAGCGGCAAGCAAAGCACGGTTCGATTTGTTTCTGCTTGACTGTCTGCATTTTGTCAGTCGTCTCGCTGTAAGCAAGGCGGTTTTTTTGTTGTTGTTGTTTTTCCTGTTTTCATCAACAAGAATACTGCCTCGGCTCACACAGAAAGGCAGACATGGAAGACAAAGACGGCAAAAAGCTGCGGCATATTATGTACAGGATGCAACGTACGTTGCTCTTTTAGCTTAACCCAGAGCCAGAGAGTTACAGCAGCGACTGTTGTTATAGCAACTCAGGCATGTTTGTAGCAAAGCAGGCGACGTCATGTAATTTGTGAGACATTCATTAGGGTTAAAAGTTGGTATTCTTTCAGAAAAGGACAATAATTGCAGGATCTGTGCAAACCTTGCTCCAGGAGGAAGTTCGGAGGGTTCACACAAAGGAGCAGCTCGGCAGAAATGACTCCGCACTTCACAGAAAATGACCAGGCAGTGGTTCCTTTTCCTCAATCAACTTCACATAAATTGGTTATTGACTGCCCAACACATCCTATGAACTATCCGGGAGCATGGCGTTATGGGTTTAAGATAGACTGTGAAAGGGCAATTTGACAACGCTCTATTCCTCCTCTCTCCCTGCCTCACACCGTCTCTGCTTTCTCCCATGCTGCCGTTACAATGAGTCTCCCTCAGGATACAGCCCAGTAATGTGGCCCACATTTCACTACATTATGGTTCAGTTAAAGGACCCAGCTGCCTCGACGTTTGTCTAAGCATTTTAAGACACGCCGTAACAAGAGCGTGACACCAAACCTTCCTTTTTGGATGGATTATTTGATGTTTAAATAAAAACAAATAGGTAGTCAGAGATTGATAGGCTACATCTGTGGATAATACAATCTGCACATTACAGCAATACTCCTCTGGCATTGACCTGTATGTCTGCTGCCAATAAGACAGTTGCTGCTCAGCAGAACATCTTCAGGAGACGACTCTGCTTTTATTTACTTATCACATGAATTTATTAATCACGCAATCGTTAGTCAACAATGATGGTATGTCCATAAAGGGTCTCTGTCTCCCCCTAGTGTAAAGCCCACTCTGTCATCAAATTACATGCAATCAAAGTCAAGGTGTGATTCCTGTTTCTGTCAAACATGACACACAAGTCTCACACCACCAAGTGTGTGCAGAGCGTTGCAAAAGCATCGAAACACCTGCAACATTTCTTACTGTTTGTCCCGTCTCCCAAACTTTTTTGTGTTTTATTTGGATGGGCAAAAAATGAGCAGAATGGAAGTGGAAAGAACATTTTACATGGATTTATACATACAATCTGAAAGGTGGGCTGTCGGCATGTATTAAATCTCATCTACGCTGATGCTCCTTGATAAAGCCCAGCACAACCGTCAGAAGACAATCTGTAAACGGTTAACTTCACAGAGTGCTGATCGTCCATCGTCAAAGTGGAAAGTCATTTCTGTCCATCCAACCTGGGACGGAGGCAATGAGAGCATTACTCAGAGAAGCAGTGAAGACCTCCATAGTAGCACTGGAGGAGCTGCAGAGATCCACAACCCAGGTGGGAGGGCCTGTCAAGACACAATAAGATCTGCTCCCCCTACTGATCTTCAGACGATACAACAGCACAAACGCAAGTAAATTACAAATAAAATATCATACATGCAGCAGAGAAAACCTCTGTTGGAGCAACATTTAGTGTATTATCCATTTACTCCACAAACAAACTGGGCTTTAGCAGCAAGTAATTTTATTTATTTAATTAATTTTTACCTGATAATTGAAAGTTAGTCTTAAGACGTTCTTTCCAAAGTTTTCATAAGCCAGCTATTTTACTAGAGCTTAAAATTAATCTTCCTGGAGTGCATGCAAAACAATGTTAGTTGTGAAAAAAAAAGTATTAAGAAAAACATGTGACTCTATTTTCATTTTCCTGTGATGCACTATGATTTGTTAGTCTATTTCATGAGATCCCCATAAAATACGTAGAACTTGTAAAGTTATTGCAACGTGACAAATTCTGAAAGGGTTTCAAAGTTACGAATGCTTTAACAAAGCTGTGTAATTACCTTGACAGTAGCTGCATTTCCAACATAAAATTGTGTAAATTGAAAGTACAAAAATAAATTGATCAGTTTCAAACAACTCACGTTTTTCGGTAATTTTTTGCTCTGTGATGAAAATCGATATATTTTGTTGAAACTGCAATGGAAATATTTTTCTGCTCATCATACAAGTCATGTGATCGACACATGACCCGTACTGCTACTGGCGAAAACGTCAAAGAAGATAGCAGGAAGTAGCGGGAGGAGAATTGTTTGTTGCAGATTTTTATTTTTTTGGACAAAGTGCAGCTGGATCCACCTGAGCTCTAAAAGCATCACACAGTTCACAAAAAGCTGCGTGTCATTCGAACACGTCGAATCCATAACTCTTCTATGAAATCGCCATCTATAATTTCCACAAAAGCCTCCACACATAGCCACTAGTTTTATTTTTTTTTTTTTTTTTATGGAAACACCACATATGTGAAATTGTGTTTTCTTGACATTAGCAGAATATCGATAAATATTCGTTCATATTTGTAATGAAAACAGAGCTACAGTTGAGCTTTAAGTGTAAGTTACTGATTGCAGCACTTTGTTCCTTTTGGTAGCAGTGGACCTTCGCTCCATAAATATTTTAAGACAGTATGTTTTGGTAACAGCTGCTTTGCGGCAGACTGAGGAAGATTAAGCATGCTCTGTAATGATGTGAATCACAGCCACATGGAAACCCAGCCTATCGATTAGTGATCAATAGCTGCTTTGCAGGATGTGAGGTTGGTCTGTTGGGCAATAAATTGTTTTGAAAGATGGGCTGATAATGAGCCAGTAAAGAGACAGATTTTCCTGCTCGGCTTTTCAGCTTCTTAACTGTGTTTCTTGTTTTCTCGCTTCTACTTCACGAAGTTCCTCTGTGCAGCACAGTATGAAGGGATTTTCAAAGCTTTGCACCACAGAGGGACGGAGCACAGCTAGAGGAGGGTGTTTCCATTGTAATTCTGCTGCCCAGCAGTTTCATTTTAATGGCTCAATACACAAATGTGAACATTTGAAAATGAGCGCAGAGAATCGGAATAATTTCCTAAGAGGAGCGTTTTCATTTTCCTACCCTGAGACAACCGACGACGCCCACTCATAATTATAAATCTTCACACATTTGATGCTTCTACAGGGAAGAGTTGTTGACTAGCCCCGCACAAGAATGCCCAGTCCACTTCTACAATGTGCAAGCTTCAACCAACTTGGTGATACACTTCAAGCCAAGGACAAATATTTTTAGATTGTGACGGGTCTTTCTTTTAGTTTACAAAAGCAGCAAACTGAATCCCTTGCGTGACTAAAGGCAGGCATTTCTATTCCGAATCAAGCTGTGCTGATAATATATCACCAATAATTAGACTCACCTTTAGAGAAAACAAATGATGTGAAGCAGAGAAAAGTAAATTGGGAAGTCAAACCAATTTTGAGGTAGAACGGATCATTGCACTCTTCTTTTGTTAATTGATTAAGTTTAAATGCACCTGCAGATGTAAAACATTTAATGGAATAACGGTTTGCAGCATTCACTTCTGGCGTAAATCTGTACTTTGAAAACTTCAGTAAAAAAAACCCCAAAACACTAATTAAATACATCTGTTCAACTGCTTGTTAACAGAAATAGATAATCCGCCAATTATTTGGCAGCTTCTCAGCATATTTAAGAATCTAATTGTGATGGAGGTGACTTGCTACAAAAAGGAGTGAACATCCATCTCTGAACACACCTTGAAACAGATTACAATTTTAAAACAGTGCAGAAAATCATCATCAATGTTTACACAAATCTCCTTCTGTTTGCCGATTGACCCAGTAGAAAAAGTTACCTCAGGAATCCAAGTGAATGGGAGAAATCCTTGGACTGGCATAGGAAGGCGATGGCCAGGTTAATCTGTAATGGAAGTTCAGTTGAAAGCTGAAGCCTCTTCTTCCAAACAAAACATCCAAAGGATGTAGGAGGAGGCATCAGGAGTCGATTAACTACATTTTTGAACTCCAAGTTTTGGCACAGAGGCATTTTCAATCTTCAAAAGAACACCACATCCACACTATGGTGGCACCAGCCACATGGCCTTGAGTTGCTTTTGGAATTGAATTTAACATTCAAGCAAAAAAGATAACTTCACTGGAGTGATTTTTTTATTTTTTTTATTTTGCAAAATATTTGTGGGGTCAGCTGAAGAAGCCAGTGGATAATTTCAGATGACACGCTGAAAGACTCCTGCCAACGACGACGACCAGCTGCCACTCAATAACTGTGCAGAATGTGTCACTGTAGGCGGAAAAAGTTTTAAAATTGTATTGTTTTGTGCTATGTGACTCTTCACATCTGAGTGTTACTCAAGTGCTTAACTTAACTCAGTTTTTGAATTTAAATTAGATACTTCGTTCAGAAGCTGCACTTTGCTTATTTGTTGGCGTCATGAACGTTGCCTCACTTTTAGATTAGAGACTTACCTTCAACTCCAGGCCCACATCATCTTCAAAGTCATTGGGTATTATGAAATCATAATTCAGACAGATTAACACATCATTCAGGCACTTATACAATCTTGATCAGCGGCTAAATTATACCTGGACAACTTTGAAATACCTAATTTCCACTTAGGTTTACCGTAATTAAACTTTAGGGAACTTATGTATGCCATACCAATGAATCCTGAGCCTTTATTGTATATGCTTATCAACCTTGCCTTTATAGAGATATTATTGTACCCTTGAGGAGTTCATTAGCATAAGGAGCAGGAAATACGTTAAAGTGTCTGACAAATGAAGAACTGCTTCAGACAGCTGAATGAGATGCTGATCTTCTCAGGAATATTAATCTACAGACATAAAAGCCTTCAAAACCTTTTTATTTTTTTATTTTTTTTGCGGTCGTGCATTGGCCGATGCTGGAAAACAACTGGGGTGGTAGGGGTGGTGGGGATCCACAGTCGTTTAAAGCTGAATCCATGTTTTAAACAGGCCTCTTTTCACTGTATACCTTCACAAGCCCTCCTCCCGATCCATCTCTGTTATCCGCTTTCCCGTCCCTCATTTCATTCAACTGCTTTTTAAACAAGAGGCATCTTTGATTAGCAAGACAAAGAGCGCGCCTTAAATAAAAAGACCATTTACAAGTCAGACTCCAAAAACGACACGATGAGTAAGGGCCCCTGCTCTTTAATTCGCGATGAGAGGATGTGGCTGGCCTGAGCACAATGACGCAGCAGGGCCTATTGTTAGTAAAATGAACACCTGGCTGCCGGATAAGTGCTACATCACTGCCGTGCGTTCAGCCACACCTCGGGCTGGTCATAAAAAAACTGGCACAAAGCAGAACATTACATTGCAGGCTGCGTGGATTCAAATGTAGCGATACTCAAAAAAACAAACAACAACAACAAAAAAAAACTCTAATCCATCAACTACATGTCAGTTCAAAATAACTTGTGTCTGTTGTGTTTTCCTCTATTAAAAGCTAAAACGTTATTTCCTCAGAGCAGAACTGCTGTCAATGAAACGTTATTAAATGCGGTTATACCAAACCTGAGCAGAGGGAGTTATGGCTGCGCATTTCCAGCAGCTTGCGTTGATGCTATTCTCTCAAAAGTTGATCAGGGAAAAGGGGATAGTCTTTGTCAAGGATAACTAGATCAATGAAAAGCCATCTGCTTTATTACCTTTTTGCTGCGGCTGACAGATACCCCACTGACGATCCAGCTCAGAGAAAGCCCCATCACGTTTGATAGATGATGTTTCAGCACGGAGACTCTTAAGCCAGTCGTCGGTGATAACAGACACGATTCGTCAAAAGCCGATCATTGGAAATATCGGGTCGTTCATCCCAGCAAGATAATAGTCTCGGTGATGGAGCGAATAAAACCTATTTAATTAAACTCTCCAGTTCTCTTTCAGCCCAATGGACTTAAACTGTGGAGGATGAGGTTACGGAGGGGTTCTAGCAGAGATGAAAGCTGCTGTCCTCTGAAATTATTTCACGAGAACTGCTGTACAAAATAATTGCTGGACGGTGAACCCACCAAGTCGTGAGCCTTTACAAACTCTAACAGGCTTCCCTCCGTGAATCGAGCTCCATCCGTCTTCCTTCAGCTCTGCGCAGCTTTCGCGTCCCTGCCGAAGGAAAGCACCACGTGGTTCATTAACACAGTTTGACTGGTAGGATAACACAATGGAAGAGGCAGAGAAATACAACTAAAAGCAGATAAAATGACCTCGTCTGCATGAAACGTTACACTCTCTAAAGCCATAGTTTCACATCTTGGGCAAGGAACAAAAAAAAAAAAAAAAAAAAAAAAAAAGCAAAAGATGAGTTGTTAAAAAACTGATCCTTGCCTTGAAGTGAGAGCACCCATAATTGGAGCTAAGCTGAGATTATGTGAAGACCCTGAAGAAAGTGAACAGAGAACAATGGCTGCTGGCTAATCATGTCTTGTTCTGCTTAATGGGACGGTGGATGTAGTGAGGACCTCACCCCGAGCTCCGCCGTGCTCCAGCTCCACGTTTGCAGCCAGGCCTTTGTCGTGTTTTTGGTATTTGTTGGGTAATTAATTTACTAGAAAGACTAACTCACTGATCATATTTAGTAGAAGGAAAAAGAAACGGTTCCTGGGCTGTACTGTACAACTGAAAACAGAAAAACTTCATCCTGAGGACGTGAAGCAAAATATTTTGGTTGATGTTTGTGACTGTGTTCTGTGGTTTATACGCCATCAAACACATCATGTCAACCTGATGCCAAAGAGCTTGAAAGTCATCTCATCTGACCGCATCACTTCCTCCCGAGCCTTCTCTGAATTATTTAGATTTTAAGTCAGGCCTCTTGTCGGATACCTGCCAGTGAAGTAACGAGTACACCGATGGTTTAATTGGGTATTTCTTCACTCACAATCATAAGTAAAGGAAACTCAAATCATTGATGGAAAAGAGGGAAAATGGTAAAAGTAACCACAAATACTAAAATTTAACCTGAATACCCTTGATATCACTGTAGCACAAGGTTTCAGTAGAATAAGCAAAACTTTGGTTTTCTTCAGGCTTAACCACAACTTTTGGCTCAGCAGGAAGGAGAGGAAACGGGATGCCAAACCCCAGGTAATGTCACAGAAAAAAAAAAAAGTATAAAACATATAACAGGAATTTGATCCTGCAGTGGAATTATGTGAACTCCATATAAATGCTGAGGTGAAATAGAAAATTAAATTGACTTGATAAGGAAAGGATGTATTAATGTTTCTCGCTGCAGATACTTGCTGTTTTCTCGAAGCCGACAGCAAGATCAAATTTTCTCACTCCCAGTAAATCTGACCCTTGTTGTGCCTTAAAAATTGCTCAACTAAGTGGATGTGATACAGGCTAGATTGGCATCGTTTTATGCTGCTGTGGAAGCATACAGAGAAAAGGGGCATGATTGAATACAGCTCAATCAGGATATGACTGAAAAAAAAAGCATTCCTGATAAGGAAAGGGTAAACAAATTGAGTTTAGGCAACTACTCTGTAGTAATTAACCTTTAGACATTAAAATGCAAATATGCATTTTGCAGTTTCTCTGCAGAAAGAACATTATGTGAGTAAATTAAATACCTTTCACAAACAGCTTCAGTTTCAGGCTTTTTTTTATTTTTAATTTTTTACTATTTATTTTTCTTGACAATCTAACAACTAGAAATGAAAGGAAAAAATGACATAGCTGGAAGAAAATTACAGAAAATGTTGAAGTGATGTGGGGCGCCTTCTGGAACCCTCATCCATTTAAAAATAAATTGTCTACAATACAGATGGTTGCTTTAGCCAGAACTTAAGAAGTTTTAAAACCTCTTATAAGTTTGTTACAGTTTCCTCAAAGGACATTATTCTGCTAAGTCTTTCATATTACTAGGTTTCACAATAAGACCTTTGTAGTGTGTAACCCTGAGTTAAATTCCTAAATAAATTAATGTCATGGAGTTTAGGGTGAAGCTTTCTGACAAACCTCAGTTCTAAGAAATCTATCGGAATAAAGACAGCTCTGCTAGGTAGGCAGTGGGACAGATGGTTTGAAGAAGAGGGCTCGGATGTTGGGAATTTGAAAATACTGCATTATTTTCGTATGTTCTTAAAAATGAGAAATGATCATACTTTATATGAACCGACACTGTTAGGTAAATTGTATTATTATCAAATGTTAATTGTTTTCTATACCTTTATAATGTTCTTGTCTCATATGCTTTCATTTGTTTAGTTACATCTTTCTTTAAATGTTCCTGTATTGTTAAATTACTCTGATTCCTTTCTCAGAAGGCCTCTCTGAAGAAGAGCAGTGACAACAGCTTTCTGCAGTAATCGTTCAGCAGAACGCGCTGCCTTTTGACCCGTTAGATAGCTGTAAAACCATCGCCGTGAAGACGTACGACTTGCTCTGTTTGACCCTGGGTCAGGAACTGGATAGTCTAGTGTGAGATAGATTGTGTTGTTAGTTAGTGATAATCATTGGCGCTGCAACTATGTGATGTGTTTTTTTCCCCCCTTCCCTTTAGAGTTAGAGCGCTCTCTGTGATCAGGGATCCTAAAGACAATAAAAAGAGAGGGGCAGGCAAATGTGCTTTCAGAGCGGTAGGAGATTGTAACTGAAAGCACATCTCTGTCTGTTCTCCTCGCGAGTAAGAAAACGAATCTAACTCTCTTGTCTTTCCTGTGTTGTTTAATCTGTGTTAATAGGTGTCAACTCTGGCAGACGCCTAACAAAATAGATAAAATGAGGCACAAAATAATGCATCTAAGTTGGAAATTTAGTGAGCAAAAAATCTAATCGTTGTGCCTTTTATGCAAAGTAGCTGTTAATGGGAGGAGGGGCATTATCAGGCCATCACTTTTGAATTCAAACTTATAAAAGAAAGTGAAATAACGAGACTGTGTACTTGTATTGAACGCACCATGCGTGTTTGTAGTGAAGGCATGCTTTAATGACAAATCACATATACAGACCCACTGAATTATCAGAATGCTACTTAAAAATCCATTTATTTCAAGAACTTTATTAGTAAGTGATACACATTATATAGATTGATTACACACAGATGGAGGTTCGAAAGCCTGTATTTCTATGGAGATTGTCTGCTTACAGTTCATGAAAACATTATACTGAAAATTAGAACATTAAAACAGACCAATTTTCAGTTCAGAAACATATGCTTAATAAAGTTTGTTCTTGAGGCTATTGCCAAAAGGTGCTTTTAATCTGGCAACGAGCCTCATAGATAGATAGATAGATAGATAGATAGATAGATAGATAGATAGATAGATAGATAGATCGATCGATCTATGAGTATCAACCTTGTGTTTTTTAATGTGAAGGACCAGTTTGATCATAAAGACAAAACAAAAATGAAAACTATCATGTTTAATTTTTGTTCTGCTTTGTCATTTTGCTTGCTTTGTGGTAAAATGCTGCAAACAGCTGTCTGTTGAGCAAACAGATAGGAATGTCCAAAACTATAACTTATCAGTGATATTGAAATCATTTACATCAAATTATTTGTAACCATAACTGAGCATATCCCTGTCCATCATCTCTAAGCTCCATGCTTTGTTTTACAGGCACAAGAGATTAATTAGTTGGCCAGTTTCAGTTGGAGCTTCATCCTCAGGCATAATTCAGTGGAATAAAACATTACACCTCTTAAGGTGCGGACAGAGAGTACGCTTCATAAAAAACTTTACCCATAAAAGAAAAGTTCATTTCTTGGGAGTTAAATTATTGATCTACTGAATGTGTGAAAAGAATTCCATAGAAATATTTGCAGCAAAATTTAGAGTCCAAACAACAACAACAACAACCATGGTAATAAAAAACACATGACCACATTATTTACTATGCACAATGTTAGAACCTTTATTGATCTAAATTAAAATCACGTGTGCTTTCAGACTAAACTTTAATCATATGGGTTAATAATGTATGTTCTTCAGATATAATTTATTATTAAACAAAATATATAAAGAGTGGAAATTTCAACATATAAAAATGTTTTAAAGCCTACACGCTCAGAGAGAGTTGATGTGACCCCTGTGCTAAGAACCGAAAGCTCACAACGATCAAACAGACAAAAGTAATACTAAGTAAAAATATACTAAAAATGAACCCATGAAAGTTAGACAAGGGTAAAGACATGACTTTAGATTTCTCAGTATGACTGACTGTCTTGCAATATCGTCTCTGTTATTTTATAACCCTCTTTTACAAAGTTTGGATTAGTTTTTTTTTCTCCCCTTAAACATAATAAAGTGAAATGCAGAGAACTAATGCACATCATCCAGTACCACACCTCTGACCGCTGCGCTGTGCAGTTGGTTGCAGCTAAGTAAAAGGACTTAATAAGGCACACTGCCTTGCTTGAGTGGCTGAGTTAAATATGAGTCTTATGAGGCTGCTGTGTCTTCAGAGTAAATTGCATTATTTAATGTCTGCGTCTGAAAGATGGAAGCTGAAGAAGCAATTATGTCTCTGAATTTTATTCAAAAAAATATCAGTGTATTTATGAAAATACATCACAAAGGCGCCAGTGGTTCCTTAAAACAAAAGCACTTCCTGATCAATTGGAGCGTGGTCATTTCTTCCAGTTTGTTTAGAAGCTACATTTAATGATTTGAAAACAGATAAATATGTCAAATGTTCATGTGGGAATTCAGCAAAAAAAATTTAGTTATGTGAATGTATGTTTTAGGCAGACTAGATAGCATGCGTCTGATATGAAATGTTTAAATTTAGTCATGAATGTGTGCCTCAAAAATTAATTTGCCTGAGGACTTAAAAAGAACTTCAAATCAATCAAACATGTAGCATAAACAGATATTTAATAAATTAAGCCAACAATGTATCCCTAGAAAAGATTGCAGTTATCCACATTACTGGATATTCGTGGTTGATGTTATTTGCACATTTAAACACAGATTGTTTAATCTCTAACATATTTATTTTTGATGGTTTGATTCTTACAATAGACGAAAATAGAAGTAACAATGACTGTATATGTACTATTACAATTCATGAGAGCAGAAAATACCAACTGGAGAGTCGTTCAAACCAGGATCACTGAATCATTTTCCTCAAAGTATTCTTCCTATCTGAAACAGTAAAGCCCCGTGCTATTATTTCAGGATCAAAAGGGCTACCTCAACACCAGACGCATAAAGTATATCAATAAAGAGGCAAAAAAGAAAAAAAAAACTCCCAGAAAGGGATCTTAAAATGCAAACTTCCCTTATGTTGCCCTTGAAATCAATCTGCACATGTAACATCTCTGCCCACTTCTTTGGCTTTATTATAAGACGTTAATTAACCGTGATGGCTGTGAATACCCGGCCGAGTGACAGCCAATAGCACATTACGTAGTGAGGACTTCTGTCACCCACCACTCCACCAAATTTAGAGCAGTCTCAAGCAGGAGTACACTGACACGGCCGTGCCCAAACAGCTCTATCACAGAGGGTCAGCTTGAGCAAGCAATGCCACAGACACTTTGGATCCTGTGCCTTCCCTCAGACCGCTGTGCTGCACTCCATCCTTTACCAGACACATTTTTAAACGCTTCAAAGTGCCGTATGGCCAGCAGCACTCAGCAAACAAGCTCCAATAACACAAAGCACAAAGTTTATTTTCATGCACAAGCAGGGATGTCGGGAGGTTTAATGCTAACAGTACCAACTCCTCCAGGCAATTCCTGCTTTACTGTTACACAACAGTAAATGTCTGAATTAAAAACAAATGTTTGTCTATTTCGGTCTTTATTGTAGCTTTTGAGGCAGCGACATTCTCATGGTCTTTTTATTGGGTGTTATTTCTTAACTATTCACGGCCTCCCTCCAGCCTCACTTGGCCCCCTGCCCATCCCATTGTCTCGTCTCCTGCTCCCTCTTCCCCTCCCAACTCCTTCAAGTCCAATTTCTGCATCCTTTTTCCCATCGTCTCCCATCTTAAAGCATTCATATAGCAGCAGACAGAGCTATGGCAACTGGGTCTGATAAAAAAAAAAACAAAAAAAAAAACAAAACAACCCCCAATAAATTTTAATACCCAAGCTGCAGCCACATGCAAAAGTAGAAAAGAAATTGTCAGTGAAACTAAATTATGAGGAAAACAGCTCATTTTGAGTCTCCACTGAGAGATATTCTAACGTAACTGTGGGGTTTTGTACAATGTAAAAACAAAAAGAGGAAAGAAGAGAGTCCGTACCAAGAAAATGAGGAGTTCTGCACCAATATAATTATGACAGAGTGAGTATGCCATGATGGATAGAGACAAGAAGAAGAGATTCAAACAAAGAAAAGGAATGAGACAGCGTGACGGTTTTGAAGCTGACACGCCCCGTGGTTGAATGTAGGCCATTCACAGGTTGCCTCGGGACTCGGGTTTGGAGTCGAAGAAGCCAACCCTGGGGGATGTCAGCTCTCCCAGGGCAATGAGACAGTCCTTCCTGGTTCACACTCCTTATGTAAATACAAATCACGGCGTCTGAGCGTTTTGAGATTAACTTAATCTAAAATGGAGATGTGATGCCTGCCTGATATTCAGTACATTCAAATGAGAATGGGAAAATGAGATAATAGCAATAGCTGTATAAATAATTAAAAAAATTCAGAAGTCTCAAATATGATTTTTAACAAATAACTGTCTAGTGTAGAATGGTCCAGTCCGGTTCAATAGACCTAAGCATTCTAGATTTTGAGTTGTGTTGAACAAATGCAACCCAGGCTCGTTAAAACATGTGAAATAGCACTTTGGTTTAGTTGCAGCCGGGATTTTTAAAGCAAATTAATCATTGTTAGTGACTAAAAGTTAGCTTGTTATGGTATTCTCTTGGAGTAAACAAATTGCTTCTGTGTTTTCTTTTCTTTTTTTTTTTATTGAAATCCAAAACCTTTCCACTCAAGGGGTTTACAATGGTAGAGGATACATGGATCAAAAATACTCATTTGGGTAGATGCACATCATTTGTCATATTCTTGCTATTGCCTAAAAAAAAAAAATCTCCACAGGTCAACGTAGTAAACATTCAGGCTTCCAGCTAAAACTAACAACATTTAAAGCTTTTTACTGCCGTCTTTCAGTTGTAGGCTGTGTTATTTCTTGCACCTCCGCCTGCAGCATGCACATCTGTGCATTTTTATCCATTTGCAAACTACAAAACTACTAAAAAAAAAAAAAAAAAAAAAAAAAGTAATGGATAACTTGGCAAATAAATGAGCAATTCCAGAAAGAGCGAGAAGGTCAAACGTACTATAGCGTGTGCATGTAAAGCATTATGAAAATGTGTGAGAAGTTTTCATTTGAGGGACCGCGCTTCATTTGGACTCTGGGATCTTGCTGGAATAAGTTGGGTCTTTTGCTGCACAAATACTCTGGGTATGTTTGCCTTCTCCACCTTTCCTGTGTTTACCGATACATCCACAGAAGTTTATGTTCCCAAGAACAATAAACTTCTCTTCATTAGCAGAGTCAGCAGTAATGGGTGACCAGTAACAATGATCAATGTTGAATTATTCTTGTTTTTGGTCACACTTTCTAGCTTTGAAAACCGCAAAAGTAAATTTAAATGTTTCCACTACAAGCACTCTCTACGCAGCGCTCAGCATGACCTTCACTACCAAATGAAACAGCCACGGCTGTAGCTGCGGATCTATTGAAACTAATTAGAGAAGAGCTCTGTAGTGGCCCAATCATAAAGGTCAAAGGCCTTTTATGGTAAACCTCTTGATAGTCAAGTTCTATAAGAATGTATGTGCTCTGGGATTGTTTTGTACCTTAGCTACAAATGACAGAAATAGTTTAATGTAACAGAACCCTAGATTTAGCACTGGAACTACTAAACAGGAATACCAATGTGTCGGGCCACAGATGGGAGCTGAGCAATTCTGAAGAATTAAAGCAGTTTGAAGCTCATCATTTTAATCATCGCTGCTGGGAGTTCAAACTGAAGTGGGTCATAATGTGTGAACTGTAATAAAAGACTCAACACATTTTTCTCCAGCATAATTCTCTCTTAGATTATGCAAATGAGGCCGTCTGGAAAACTGTCCATCCGCCGGTTGTTTGCTGTGGGCTGGTGAAGAGCCCCAATAAAGACGGGAGGTAAACAGTTTGATGGAAATAAAGTCTTAAAAAAAACAGATACACAATGCACAATGCAATACATTATCACAGGAGAAAATGAAACAGGTGTCAACGAAAAAGTGACTGCAGGACCTCACAAGATTCATCCATTTATTTACACCTAATTGATCCTCACAGTAGTAGGATCCAGACTAAAACCCAAACTGTTCTTCAAGTCGAGAAGTTGTCAAGTGCAGTTGATTTGTGAAATTTATTGTGCTCCTTTAATCAAGGATTGGGATTTCACTTGATTTTTAATCACAGATTAAATGCAAACAATGTCACGCTAATGTCCTATTTTTACTCCTATTGTTTCTTTTGAGAAAAACGTGAGCTATCATTAACTGCTTAGCAGGAGAAAAGGTTGCAATGTGTTAGAGGGCGACGGGCGTTGAGGAAGACTGACAAAGGAATGAAATGTTTTGTGATTAATCAACATCTGCCGGGCAACAAGCCAATACAAAAACCTGAAAGGAAAACAATTTCTCTCTACAGTTAATACAAGGTTAAGGAGTGCAATAAATGCCTCTGTAAGTCTATAATTCACTTTTTTTTTGTTAAATTGATCAAAGCAGAATTTATGACAAGACAGTATTTTTAAGGCTGAAGATGCAGCTTCTCATCCAAAACCTAAAATTTTTCAAATAAATTTCCACACTGTGGCCAACAACCAGCAGGAATCCCAGCCCTCAGTGTGGAAAAACCCGAATAATAAAAAGGTCTTATGACAAGGCCTCATCCTGAAAGGCTGAAAAAGAACCGAAACTGTCAAAAGACGGAAGAGTTGCGAAAAAAATATCAGAAGTCGTTTTTTTATTTTCACATTTCCATAAAGTTCTGCTCATGAGACGCAGCCGTTGTGTTGCACTTTGAGAGAAAACTAGAAACCTCTAAAGGGAACAGATTGTTTTTTATACAAACAAAGAAACCCATTAGCAAGTCTGAAGATACACTCGATTCTTGTCTGAAAACAAGAAAAATGTACAAAGTAATTAAAAATGTGAAGAAGTTCACAAACAAAAAATAGACTGTAAGTAGCAGATTTGATATTTTCTTTTATTTTTTTTTAAAACATAAAGATACATGTAGAGGTCATACTTATTTATTTTATAAATAAGTATGATTTATAAAATAAATCATACTTATTTTATAAGTCTGATTTATATACTTATAAATCTAATACTTATAATTAGATTTATAATTATAAATTATAATTTATAATACTTCTCTAATTCTTCTCATGAAGGCATTTATTGTTTTAATACAATGTGAAGGAACCACATTGTGTATCTTGAGAATTGCTTTAACAATCAACAGGTTTGGTTTGGTTTCCTGTAATGTACTTTTATTATCTTGTCGAAATCTTGATAAAAGTCAACATATTGTGTCACACTGAGTAAATTATGACATTATGACCTTTTTTTTTTTTTTTACATTTTGTGGAATCGCTGTGGCTCTTTTGGTTTCTATTCTGTAGGTCATTACATGTGGATCATGATGCTCCCTCTTCTTTCCTCTGGTATTAATTTACATTTAACACATTAAATTAGAAACTATAAATTAAAGTTTAGATTTCCCATAAAACTTTCTTTAAAAACAACTCTCTGAATTTTTAACATTTTTCTTAATCATAATCTTTCTTTGCCAAATTAAAAGGTACAATGAAAAGTATATTTCTTTAAGAATTACAATGAGGGCACTTCCACTGAAAATTATTGTAAAACAACCGAATGCTGCCTATAATGTTGTCTTTACTTCTGTTTTAGCTGGAACAGGCACATATCTTGACATGGGTGATGTTAAGATATTTTATAAAATGATGTTCTTATGTCTTCTTACTGTCTGTGAGCAGTAAGAGGAGGTGAAACAGCCATTGTGACTTTGAATCATTTAATGTAACATGACATGTATCCATGTCTACCACTGAGTCAAACCGGAGTTCATTAAGAATTATCAAAGCCAGCGGAGGAATACGTGTTCCAGTCTGCCGCCCAATATAGCATATGTGAGTCACATGCCAGAGCTTTGCTGTCATTAGTGTCAGTATGGCAGACAAAAATGAGCTGGGTTTTTTTTTCTTTGCAGCTTTTTCAGCAATGTTTGCTGTATCTCCTGTAGATTTACCATCTACACCCAGGATTTTACAAAGAACTTTTGAGATCCACTTGTTCTTACCCTTGAATTTACAGCAGAAACTGCAAGCAGTGAAGGGATTCAAAAATAGGTAACAAACTCTCCCCCAAAAAACAAACAAACAAACAAACAAAAAAAAAACAGGAATTGGATTCAATCATCCCACAATCTGCTACTTTTCTACTCAGTCCCTGGCTTGTGCATGATCACTCCAAACTTACCAAGGGAGAAGCCCCTTTTCAATTTGGGATGCGACTGCAATCGTCTGCAAGCAGATGGAAAAAGGATACATGAAAGCATGTCAGGGAGACGGTCACGTCTCCGTTCAGTCATGGATGGCCAGCGGGATAACAAGCATGTATTTGAATGCAAAGAGAAACCCTGTTTGCTCCGTAGTACTGTCTGCGTGTGCTGTTTAGCTTGGCAGATCCAGCAGCGTGTGTGACCTTGAGCTCAAATTATAAGGCAGCTTTCTCTCCTCTGTGTTCTGCCTTACCTTTGACAGCTTGTTCTCCCCGTACCACACGATTCCCATTCTTCTTTTATGAGAAAAAAAACAAAAAAAAAAAAACAAAACGCTGTGCATCGTAAAGGAAAAACCAGGCCTGATAATATTTAAGAATTTTCTGCCATAAATTATTTGCCACACAGCTTCTTCTCCATCTGTTTGTCTTCCCAGTGTAATTTCCACACCTGCTGTGCAGTGGTCTTTAAAAAAAAAAGCAATGAAACAAGGCAGACAGACAGACGGTTGTGGCTGCATTCAGATTTAATGTACAAGTTGCACGTCACACACACAAAACACCAGAATGAATCAAACACAGTTTATGCATGCATTTGAAATATGTTTGAAAGTTGATCCTGTCCACATAGGAAATCCATTTTGCTCTAAATTACCATAAAATCTAACAACCACAGTTTGACTTCAAGGCTTTTTCTGTTTTGTCTCCCCTCACTTCTTCTCTTCCAGCTTTATTCTATGAGACATAATGTTGCTGTCACATGATTTCTTCTGTTTTCTTGTTGTAATTCCACGCTGAGAAATGTCTGACTGAAATTGGTTGCCGTGAGGTGATTCAGCTGCATCACAAAATTAATGTTGCGAGGACTGAGAAAGCAGAACCAAGCAATCTTTTCGAGCTCCTCACGTTCTTATTAATGAAGAACACGCCTCGTCTCCGCAGCACTTTACAAAACTGGGTCACATTTTTCCATGGCAGAAACCACAATCCGAAATTTCTTCTATAGGGATTTTATATGAAAGACCGGCATGTGTCGGTGTGTAGAAGTGGATGAGGTGAATAAATGGCTTCCAAGCCTGTTCTGTCATGAGTTTTCAAACATTTCAACCAAAACCAAAAGGAGTCATAAAAATGAAAAATGTAGGAATAATTTCATCAGATTTTTTTCTTTTCAGTTCAATTCAGTTTAAAAAAAATACTCAAGTAACCTCAAAGACAAATTAAATAATATTTACATTTGTCATGCTGCCCAATTAATTAGCCTGGAATATCTAATGTAGCTAACAATAACAAAACATAAAACGGGTCTTTCACTTTGGGCCGTTTATAAAAATGACAATTCTGTACATTTTGGTGTCAAATGTTTTTGACACTTTAGTTGTAGTTCTTTTTGATCTACTCACAACCATAAGGAACAGGATCTGGATAACTCCATGTATTTTCTTCATCCAGTCATCTTCAAGTGTGGGAGACGAGTTCCTTCTTCAACTCCTGATTCAAATCGACTAATCTCTGCAGCTGATCTCAACATTTCTTTGGAACCTGCTCATTTAAATCAGGTGTGCTAAAACGGAGAAACATCAACATTATGATAATCTACTTATCTAATTAAGCAGTTAAATTTTCCAATGCTCAAGCTATGATGGAAGGTGGATAAATATAATAATTTTAAATTTGTGGTTTTTGAAACAAAAAAAAAGTAAGGACTATGGGTGATCGAGCATTTGCTGTGGCTGCTCCTCATCTTTGGAACTCTCTCCCGGACTATTTGAGAGCCCCGCAATCATTGTCCGATTTTAAAACTGGCTTGAAAACTTTCCTCTTTAGACAAGCCTTCTCCACTTTTATTTGACAGTCTTTTTTTTATTGTTTTTGATTGTTGATTTTATGTTTTTAGATGAACCATGTAGCACTTTGAGATTTCTATTAATGGAAAGTGCATTATAAATTAAATTTATTATTATTATTGTTATTATTATTATTATTATTATTATTATTAATAATAATAAATCAGACTGACGAATCTTGAGTTTGTGTTGTGTTTTCTTATGGTTTGGTTCCTATCTTGTCTATGATTAAGTTGATAACTTGAATTGACTTTCCTGTTGTTTTTATGTTGCGTTAGCTAATCCTAACACAGTGTTGGTGCTGCTGCATCTATGGCAACCATTGTTCCTGTTTTTGGTTCATTTCCACTGTAATAATTTTCATTTAAAGTCAGTACGCAAAGAGGCTTGAAGCATCACTTTAGCTATCTCTGCGCTTTGACATGGTGGGTGAACTCTGCTCTTAATTTTTAGTATTGCTAAAGGGAAACCAAATGCCTCTAATGTTACATGAACTGTAGCAATAGGGAATCACTAAATATTTATGCCTTAACAAATTGTAGTAGAGATGTCTTTGACAAAATGTATTATTCTGTCCAATAATCACTGCAATGTTAAAAATCCACACAAAATACATACAGAATGTTGCCCTGCAGTTGGGTTTAATCTTACGCTAAATACGAAACCAGAAAGTAACTTGAGTTGTGATGTTTTTCTTTCTTATTATTTACCATAGATGAACCAAAGCGCTTCACTGTGGTCTCACTCATCCATTCATGCGCACACTCACAAACTGTAATGCTACAGTAACCATGCAAAGTGCTGGCCTGCCTGCAGCTCCAGCATTTTATCCAAAGACAGCTTTGGCATGTGGAGGATTTGGAGGAATAAATCACAGAGCAGCACCTGAGCCGCGGTTTGCCACGACGCGTGGATGTGCTCCAGTTATGCGTTTGAAAAAGTGCAGCGGGTGACGTAGAGGATGATGGATGATGATGGAATTTCCCACAAAGAGAAATTTATGAAAATTAAAAAAAAAAAAAAAAAGGTCCTCTCTTGGATGAGAAAAGTGACGTAAGCCACAGCTGAACGTTCTTTCCCGTAGTTTTCCCTGGGAGTCTCACTCAAAAGTCCTTCTTGATTGTCACGGCTGTCCTCTTAAAACAGACGCTCATGCCAACACTCTCCTTGTCCTCACCTCTTCTTCTCCCCCGACTGCGCATCAGCTTACAGTACAAGCTCAAGCCAGGGAACACGCCAAAATTTCAAACTCAAGATGTCACAGAGCCATACTTGGTGCTAACCAGTCGTGGTATTATAAATTCTTTATGTGATAAGGCCGGCTTTAGAGCGCTGACTGCTGGTGCGTAAAATGCGATTCACTTCCAGGACCACTGTCTGGAGTGTGTGTCTGCTTGTGTAAAAGAAGGAACTGTGAATTTTTTTTTTTGCAGTGAGGTCTGCTTTCATGTCAAGCCAGAAACCTCAAGACAGCCTCAGAGTGCAGGCAGCTCTACCTCTCTATGCATCGCTCTAGCTTGCACCTACAATCCCAGGTTGAACAGAGAACATCGAGATCGCATACAGATATGTGGATCATTTCTTGAATAAATAAGTACATTGGAGTGCAATGTTTTTTTTGTTTTTTTTAGAGTCTGGAATTGGTTGTGCAGAACAGGACAAATTAAGTAGTAATACATTTTCTGTGACTTATTGGCAGCAACATAAAAACAATTACATTCTGTGACATTTAGCGGATGTATATGTTTGTGGCTCCCACGATTAGTTGTGCAGTTGCAGATATGCATTTCAGGATATGTTTGTGTACATCAGTCGTACGCAGGCACTGAACTCTGGTCCTCTGTCTGAATTTCCCCCTACAGGAGCACTGAAGTGAGAAAAGCTGGTCCTCGTGAGACCTGCCTCCAGCAGAGGCAATTATCAGAGCTCCGCTTGTGTCTCTAATCTGATGTTTCATCAGGAGAAAAACGATCATTATGGTCTATCCGTCTCTTCGGTCTTCATTCTGTGGTTAATTTTTCCTTATGTTACACACGTGTCCTGTAATTTACAACTCGTCAGTTCTTTCTTACTGAAGACATTTCACAAACGGATCCTGATTCCCACCATTTTTCCAACAAGAATATTTGCTAATACGACTGTGTTTGTTGGCGTGACACTCTGTGTTCAGTGGCATTAGCAAATATTGGCATACTTGGAAAAGACAAACAATGAGTCAGTGGCATAATCTTGTCACATTTATTTTGAAAAACAAAAACTACTTTTCATTTGAGAGCATTCATTTAGTGTGTATCAGGGAGACGGGGTCTGAACAATGCATGTTTACTTCCAGACGTCAATAAAACTATACGTAGCGAGTTCTGGCCTTATAAGTTGGTAGTTGGGTAATAATCCAGAATATATGAACAAATCATCACAGAAACGCACAAAATCAACATTTTTTCATGCCCATGCAGGTGTGGATGCTATGGAAATGCTGTGGGGTGGACTAAATTACACACGAGACAAAGGTTGTGCAAAGAAGAATGGTCAAAGACTCCTCTCGCTGCATGCTCCAGCTTTCAAAGGTTATAGGAGAACACTAAGAGCTGTCCTGGTGGCACAATGGGGTCACACAGAGTAATCACAGCAAGGGCTTCAATTAATGTGGCTCTAACTGATATAAATATGTAAAAAAGGCACCCAAGATTAAGGCAAAATCTTTCTCAAATTTTTTAGATTATACTTCTGCAATAAAATATCAGTGTATTTAATTGTTTTTCAAACATCTATACAAGCAGAGCCAAAAACTGTGGAGCTTCACCCAGCAAATGGAAAGCAGGACCTTGGATGGGATGAAACCTGCCTGGGGCATAAAAAAGGAACATCAACACGTAGCAAAGCTGGTGTCTGTATCAAATTTGTCCTCAAATGCATGTATGATGTGATTATGAAAAACAAGTTTGTGTTGTTTTATTGGCTGGACTCGGACGACACAGCTGGTTTTCTCACGCTGCAGTCTGTCATTTACATTCGCAGTAACAAAGATTAACAGCCGAGTAACTGCGATGACCTTCCTCAAGCATTCACACCCCTCGAAAAGGCCGAACATATTGACGGTACGACAAACTTCATTAAGTTAATGAAGAACAGTAATACATGAACACCATCATGAAGAATGAGGAATGTAATTAACAGGACAAAGCAGTCAGTGTTGGGTTACGAACCAATATCCAAGCTCTGAACATTTCACCGAGTGACATTTAATATCATTTTGTAAAAAGTACGGTACACTTGCAAACGTACGAAGACGTGACCGTCCACCTAAGCTGACACAAAGGCAAGGCGAGGAAAGGAACCATTAGCGACCACTGGTAACTTTGGAGGAGCTACAGAAAGCTAAGGTAGAGGAGCCTTTCAACAGGGTTTGGGAGAGTGACAAGAAGAATGTCATTGTTGAAAGAAAGACACAACAGGTTTGCCTTAAGTCGCAGTAAACGTGAAAGGAAGATGGTGAAAGCAAAAAACAACAAAAAAACAAAAAAAAAACATGTTAGGGGTTGCAAATTATTTGTACCTTCAGACAAACTGTAAGAGCGACTGTGGAATCATTAAAATCAGATTCATGCACAATAACGGAGAAGTCAAAATCCAGACCTAATGTTATGAGTCTGTGAAAAGCTTTGAATCTAATCAAACATATATTTCAGTTTTGAAAATGTTTATTTTAGTGATTTGACAGTCTTCTTATATTAAATGCTGTTTTCATTTGATGTACATGGAAAATCCTCACAACAGGAATTTAGATTTGAAAATATGTAATTAATCTGTGCAGCTGAACTGCTGAAATAAATTAACTTTTCAAAAAAATATTTGAATATACTGGCCGAATATCCTTTTCTTGAGGACTTAGAAGTTGAGATACTGGCTGATCTGTCTTAATTGTGACCCTGATGAGGAGCTGCTCTCACACCGTCAGCACAAGTGTATTAAGAATCTATAAAAAAAAAGAAAAAAAGAAAATGCTTTAAATACATGCTTGAATTTCCTATCTATGAGGAGTAAAAGCGGCGCACACTCCAGCTTGGAGAGTCTGAAACAAACATTAGGAACAGAGTCTCCCACGACGGTGACATTCACAGAAGCATGATTCCCCGCGGTGGATTAAACAGATGTAACCCCGCCTTGATTTTTTTTCCCACACTTCTTCACAGTCCCCTCGTCTCCCGCCTCCATCAGTACCGAAGGTAACTCCGCTGCGTGCGTAAAGCTCCTGGACACTCACGCATCGCGCTCACAGTTTCAACGTCTGCTCTACTTCTTCCGAGATTAAAGAAAAACAATCTTCGGTTGACATTAGACTTACGTAACAAAAAAAAAAGAAAAAAAAAGAAAAAAAAAAGAGAGACCAATTTTCCAGCAATTTGAAAACATTGTCGGCAGAGCATTTTTTTTTTTTTTTTGGCACATTTTTGGATCAGCTTGAACTAAATGCATCGCACTCAAACTGACGCACTACCGATCCGGGTCGTTCAAGTTGAAAGTAAAAATGTGCAAAGCAAATAGAAGATACAGAGGGAGCTAACTGGACTTCTTTGGATTTATTTCTCGGTGCCTTTATAAAGGATTCGATCAAACTTATGGCGTGAAGGTAAGATAGTTTTCTTGTTTTTTCTTGTGCTCCAAACGTTGTTGTCGCTACAAAACTTAAAAAAACAAACATACATTTAACAAAGGCTGCTTTGATGAACCTTTCATCTTGCTCTTGCAAAATTCCGTTTTCTGTGAATGAGTGAGCGCACTGACGGTTCAGGTGGGAATTTGGATGAAAGTGCTGCTTCAAAGACAGACTCTTGCTGGATGCGATACCGAGAGGAAACATTTAGGTAATTTTCTGTGCTGATCCAGGACTTCGAGGGTTTTTCTTCTTCTTCTTCTTCTTCTTCTTCTTCTTCTTCTTGTTCTTCTTCTACTTCTTGTTCTTCTTCTTCTTCTTCTCCTAAGCCTGCCTCCCCACCCTTTGCTTGTTCCCAGCTGGCAATCAGAGCTGGACTCTTACTACAGGGGTAGCGGGTCCTTAGCACCGCAGAGACAGAGAGACTCTGCGGCGGGCAGGTGAGAGCTGCTCCGACTGCGCAACCTCCCCCCTGGTGCCCACTCTGAGCCGAGGGCAGGTTTTAACAGGCTGGAGGCAGAAGGCTACATAAATGAGAAGGAAATAAATTGATAGTTTAATTTTGCAGCTCCCTCAGAACAACTTGTGATTACTGTCAAGATTATATATATATATATATATATATATATATATATATATATATATTTTTTTTTAATTGATTTCATTTGAGTATGTTTAATTGCATGGAAACCTACATCCAGGTTCTTCTCTTAACAGTAAAATAGCTCTTATGTTAGATATTTTTCCATAATTATGCCATCCTCTTAAAGGCTCTAATCATACCCACATCACCTCCCCCTTCGCTCCTTAAAACTGGAATGTGCTTTTGAGCAGAATTTGTCCATTGCCAGTATTCTGGTCTGCACAGTTTAGGTTGCAGTAGAACCAGTTTGGGAAACTAGTGCAGATGCTGTAAGACTTTTCTTCCCCCAATAAATGACAAAACCCTAATTTCAATGCTTTCTGAACACAGGGAATTCATCTTCTAATCTCAGCGAAAGCATTTTCAGGTAAGTACCAGGGGATAAGCTGAGACTGGCTCCTTGCGCCCTGTGTGTGTGTGTGTGTGTGTGTGTGTGTGTGTATATGCGTGTGTGTGTGTGTGCGTGTGCGTGCGTGTGTTCGGTGTTTATCCGGTGACAGCGCCCAGACAAATATTGAATTCTACCCACTCCTGTCTCTTATCTGTTACTCTCCTTTGCGAACAAAACAGCTTCAACTGAGCAGCCTGATGCAGTTCTTGTCAAGACATGAATGCTTTCAAGAATTGCCCTCTTAGGAAGAAGAATTAAAGAGAGGGTAAAAATTCAGTTTCTGTTTGAGTTGTTAATTACTGCCCTTATAGAGGATTTACGTTTTCGACCCAGTGCTGATTACAAAAGTACTTTTAAACCATGTAAAATAACATTATAAAAGGTGCCCTGCTACACATTTATTCTGTTTTTGAACACAATTTAGTGTCTGAGGAGGGTAATAGGAAGCTAATGGAAAGTACAATTTTTAAATGATGATTAATTTCTTAAGTGAAACCAGCTCTCCGCACCGACTTGCCCTTCTGCAGAAAAAATAATTGCCTCCCTTGACAAATCATGAGGTAACTGCGATTAACCACATTGTTTGGCTTAATTTTAGGTCAGGCTTGATTACCTGTTAACAGGTGAAATCTCTAAGCCACTTAAACACAAAGTGTCAGATAGCGTGAAGTTCCCTTAAAATATTTTTAAAAAGCATCACATCACACCCTGTTTGAAAGAAATCGCAGAACAAATGAAAAACAAACGCATTGTCCTCTGAGATTCTGGAATGGGTTAGAAGGGCATTTCTAAAGCTTTGGGACTCCAGCAAACCACAGTGACAAGCTATTGTTCCTAAAAGTGGCCAGCTCATTGAAAAGAAAAAACAAAACACACACACACAAAAAAAAAACTAGGTGTTTGCTCAAAGGGCTTTTGGTTTTTAACACAGCTTTAATATTTAAATTGACACATGAACAGCTTCATGTACATCACAAATGGACTTGGCAAACAGTTGTGTATGATAGAAATTGGGTCAGGTTTGTGCTGGTACAAGTAAAGCTTTTAAAGTTGAGACGTATAAGCCTTCGAGAATAAAATAGTCCAGAAAGCTTGCCTGGCATCACTAGACAATTCAAAATGAGCTTGGACGTCCTCTGTCTTAATTTTCAATTTCCAGCGGATGGTATCTGCTGCCGACTAAAACTCCTTTGGACAAAAATGAAAAGACCTGCAGCCAATCAGAGTAACAACGTGTGCGATGAAGCGCAGGATTATTCGCTTCAGCACTGCCTCAATGTACAGTGCTATCTTTTCAAGCCCCCCTCAAGTATTAGATAAACCGCCGTGATTGCTTGCCCAGCACAAAGCGGAAATCCGTTTGAACCGAGTGAGGGCCAGCTGCAGTCTGCCGGAGCAAATAAAATATGTACTCGGATTTGCCTGTTTTTCAAGCTAACAGAAAGCTGCCTAAGCCCGTTCTGTCACCAGTGACGCGACGTCACACTGTTTTGTTCAAACGTCTTTAGCTAAAAGATGTCTCACTGCAAAAACGCTTTACTGGTTAATGTTTCTTTGCAAGGCATGCCACTAAAGGTGGATATCTTTTGGTTTGCAGTTTTTTCATTCTCTTCTAACTATTGGATGATGGACTTCCTCGAAGTCTGCACAGTGGTGCAGCTGCTAGCACTACTGCATGTCTTTCAGAAGGTCCTTGATTCAAATCCTGACCTGGTGTCTTCCTTCCTGAAGTTTGTATTGTGTGTTTGCTCCTGGGATTCTTTGCACAACACTTTGACAATGAATGGCTAGATTAAAAAGCCAGTGAACTTTCTATTATGAGCTTGTTGTGCTGCACATAACAGTTGTGTGGTGAGGAAAGTCGACTTTTATATTTTTATTACAAGTATCTTATGTTGCTCTTTTTAGTGTACAAAAACACCTTTGCCACCTCAGGAGTGTTCAGGATTGATTTTATGCTACTGTTAAGGTGCTTTTTGCTCTTATTCTTACATTTCTGCACTTTTTGTGGAGCATATGTTGCTAGATAGAATTTATCACAACAGTTCCTCAGTGTGACACACACATGTGTGAAACAGACTAACCATTAAAACAGATAAAAATAGCTTTTACCGCAACAGTGCGCTACCGAAGTGAAAAAACAATAACACAAACAGCCCATTTAAAATTCAGTTAAAACTGTAGGTGCTTATAATAACAATAGACCTGCCTACTCTCTATTGTAACAGTCCTCTGCTAAGGTGAACACTGGTATCCACCCAATTTTCTCATGAGAAGTGTGAAAATGTTTGACAGTCAAGTGTCTCTGTTGGTACACATCACAGCTTTTACTGCGATCATATTTGCACGTGTGTGTTAAATGCAGAAACACAACGCCGACGCGCACAGGAAAGCTCAAAATGCCCTAATTGGCTGTAGACACGAAAGAGCTTCATATAAATTCAGAGGTGACGTCTTAAAAACTCGTCCGAGGTCACCACCGGGGGAACTGCTAATGAACAATCTGGACCAATAAAAAGGGACGCGTTGTTGTGGAAGTGTCGAGATGAGTATTAAGCAGAGGCGATGGGATGAGGATTAATAGCAAACCTAGAGAGAAGGAACAGAAATTCCCAGGAGAGTAAAAATCCTTCCCTGTTATCTTGCTGTTGGCTCTGAATGCCTTGAAACATGAAGACGTTGACCATTCAAGACTTTATCTGAATAGTTTAAAAACAATTTTACCAGCAGGTCCCCAACATCTGAAGTCCATAAGAGGTTTACCCAATACGTAATCCCTCTAAGCGAGTGTTTACAGGTAGAAATGACCACTCATTAGAAGTGTCACTTTACATACTCAGGGTCATGAATAGTCGTCAGAAATTAGTTTTTAGCTTTCTGCTCTGTGTTGAATGATCATGACTGATTTAAAAAACAATAATGGAACGCACAAGTACAAATTAATTTAGCCTTTTCCATTCTTTACAAGGCCAAAGTTATTCATACAGGCTCACAGTACCACGAAGAAATGAATTGACATTTATACATTTGTTTGGTTTTGCTTTTTCATTTCACATTTTAATGTTTCAGAGCATTAGGGAAGTTGTTATATCAATAACAAATAAACACAATGCATCTGTGTGGAGGAATTTTGGTTCAGGTTTTCTCACTGAAGTAGTTTTATTCAACCAAATTGTAAATGTTGGCAGTTGTTTCCATCAGGGATGAAAGAACCAGGCAATACCTTTAGGAGGCAATTACTTTGGCACATTGGGGCCATGTTGTTTGACATGGTCTCACTGTGATCATTAGAAAACTGTTTTTGTGTTTACTTAGGTCGCCTGGTATTAAAATAAGTTTGATAACCAGTTCAATTCAAATGTGAAAAAAGCATAAACAGTAAAAAAAAGAAACTCACATATACAAGGGCAAAATACTTTCTGTAAATTCTGTTACATCTCCAACAATTTTTGGTGAAAAGTTAACAGATGCTTTCTGCTGCCACTAACAAGCTTTGGCATAATTCTGACTGCGTTTTTGACGTCCCTTTCTGGCTCTCTTGATAGAGTTATGTTAAAGTGTTTGGTTTTAGGAAAGTTAATAGTAATGTCAGCCGTTGAGCAGGAGATGGGCTACAAGCTCATCTCCTGCTCCATCCATCACAGGGTGAAAATCAAACGATTAATTTGACCCTTTCATGCATGAATTATGATATTTTGTGTCAGGATTTTTTCCCCAATTTTTTTTTATTTTCTTAAGGCATAAAAAAAGTTAGGAAAAAAAAAATAGTAAAAAAATATATATAGACTTTATTTTTTTTAGGTCATCATTTGTATTTTTCTCCAAATACAAAGTTGTTATTTGAAAAACACATCAGTAGTATTGTTCTTTAGGGGTTATCTGACGTCATAATATATTTTTTTACTTGTAAGAATCGTCTACAGTAGAAGGAGGGACCGGGTCGGTTGGCATGCTTTTCTGTCTGTCGGCCATATTGGATTTAACAAAAACAATTTCTTGCATCTGCAGCTGATGGCCAGTAGATGATGGTGTATTTTGTGATGCATTAGTGTCCACTTCAGTGGTCTGTGTGCATTTATAACATAAAAATCCACAAGAAGCACAAGAAAATAGCTTTTAAACAGCTGTCCACTGAAGAGACCACTATGCATGAAAGGGTTAAGGAGGGGGTCAAATAGTGACCACCCTCCTGGATGGTGATGTGTCAGATTTCATAGGAGCGTGACAACAAACATGCATCACAATGAAAAATGTTCCCCTCTCAAAAGCACTGTGAAATAATAATAAAGAAAAAGGAAACAGCTCCTTCCGTGACATTTTCCCTAACCACCCGTGACTGTCATGTCTTAAGAGCAATCCAAGATCCTTTATGACCTTTTGGTCCAAGCTTTAATAAATTATTTTCTCAACATATCCTTCTGTATCTGCTTCACTAAGGTCTGAATATAGCCAAGCTTTTAACAGAACCACAATCAATCACAATCAGGAAAACCACATTCGATACATTTTATCAAGTCGATCAGTCCTGGTTACAGAAGTAGCTTCGACCTCTTTGAAAAATAACCAATCTTCTGCTTTCATGCTTGGCACAGCCTAACCGTATTGCTTTGTCTGTCTGATATAGATTTCATGGTTGCTCGCCGAATTAGTGAGAGAGCAGAGAAGGAAGGGACACATGGCTGCTTCAGGAGACGAACAAACATCTAGATATCGTCTTCCAAACAATTAGAACTGTAATAACTATTTCAGTTTGCAAAAACTAGAAGTATGCGAAGTTGGGCATTTTCTGTAACATGTTTGTTAGCGGGTTGTTTCATTGTAGAGATAGAAAGATCCATTATGTACCGGAGTGGTTCATAAAAACATATATTTTTTAGCTTGCTGAGTGTAGTTTTATTCCTAAAATAGTTATCTCTGGTGGCTTTAGAGACAATGACAAATAAATTCTCAGGTGATCTTATTAGCCTGGCGACCAAAAACTGAGCTTTTCCTCGTGGTAGAGGTAATAAAATGGAGGTGGAAACAGCTGTTTTGGTTCATTGTTAGTTTATTTCTTGCAGGAATTAATTTTGTTAATTTTGTAGTGACAAACCCCCCCCCAAAACATTTGTGCATCTCAATAAGCTAGAGAGTAACCTAGCTTATTGAATATATTCCTGTAATTTATTCATATTCATCTAGTTCATTATATTTATTGGAGTCATCAAAGAGAGAGTGATTCATTTCAAACTTTGATTTTTATGTTTCTGAATGTGGCTTACAGCTAATGCATACCCAAAATTCAGTTTTATAGAAAGTTAGATGACCAATAATTAGAAATAAAGTGATTGTATATTATGGCCAGAATAATGGGGACAATGCTGATTTGATAGTTCTCCAGCAGACAGTCTCTGACACACAGATGTATCATAAACAGTTGTTAAGTTCTCCGTGTTTAGCTTCTCCTGAGCTAGAAACAAGATCAGAAATGTTTAATACGCCATGTTAACAAACTTATTGAAATGATTATATTTTCCTGAAATTGTGCTACCCTGATGGGGTGCTGTGGTGGTGCAGGGGCAAAGCAAGACCCACATAAGGAGGCCTTAGTCCTCGTGGTGGTTGCAGGTTTGATTCCCACCCTGGCGACATTTGCCGCATGTCTTCCCCCTTTCTCATTACCCTCTTTCCTGTCAGGCTACTTTCAAATAAAGGCAACGAAAGCCTTCACAATCTTTTAAAAAAATTGTGCTACGCTAATAGAATTGAAGCTGCTTGAGACCCAGAGTGAGGTTTCCACAATCAATAATTATTTGTGGAGCCATGTCAGCTGCTGGTGTTTGTCCGCTGTGTTTCTTTCTTTTCCATGTCCAAAGTCACATAGTCGTCTATGTGACGGTGTTCACTTCATGGTTCCCCTGACAAGCCCTATGAAAATGATCACTTCAGTTTCCAGCAGGACTTGGTGTTGGCTAACACTGGCATGAGATCTGGATCAACGACCAGGATGGACGATGTGTCCCTAAGTTATTACTCTAAGATGGATCTTTCGTAACACTTTATTATGACAATTGTTTTTAACATTTTTGTATGTACATCCTACTTGGTCAGACCAAATGGAAATGGACTCTTAAGTGACGTGTTGGATTGTGACTCTTTACATCAAACTGTTTGTCAGTGGACTGATTCACTCAAAGCAACCTGAGGTTAATTATCCATGCTATGCTGTAATTCTTCCAAAAGGATCCCCTAACACTAGGAGCATATGCTGTACAGTATATTCACATAGATGCATTTCTGTATTTAATTATTTACAGCAGGTTTGATGTAATACTCAGTTGTTCTGATTGATTTTGAATTTTTTTTAATTGGATTTAAGTCCAGAATCACTCAAATGAAGAGGAAAAAAAAAAAACATTTGAAAAAATAAAAATACACAAACTGACAAACAGGCAGACCCAAACCTATGCATCAGTCCCAGATTCTGTGACTCAATGCTTTGTATTTGAGAAACATTTATGTGTTTACCTCAACAAGCAATAGGATTCATTAAAAGACGTGTTGCTTGGTTTCACGAGCCTTAAAGATATTATTATTATTATTTAAACTATTTCTCATCCACATCCCAGTTGTTGTTGCTCTATCTACTTTATGTCTGAGCTTTCTTGTTGTTGTAAGCTTGGATGGGCACATCTGTCTTACCTGCCCTCTTCGGCTCCTTGTCAACCATCATTGTGTCTGGCTGGTTTGCCCTCAGCTACTTGTCAGTCTGGAAGATGAACTCTGTTAGGGTTTTAAGCTCTGCTGTTGTCAGCTAATTTGTGGCGAGCTCCTATCGGGACTTGTGGGACTTCCAGGCCGTACGAGGCCCTCATATCCCTGCTACTTGGTTGTGCCTTGTCAGAGTGCACTATCTCGGTGTTTGTCTTACGCTTTACTACAGTGTGCTGGGTGATCTTTGCATGGCTCACGCCTTGGGCAATGTCTGCTGCAGTAAACCCTACATTGATAATATGGTTCTAAGGGTCTATTCCTTCTACTGCTATGATAGTAGTCTTTGCACTGTCCTCCAGGTCTGCCACCTCTTATGAGTGTTAAGATTCCTCAGCCCACACCTTTTGCATCCCTAGTTCTAGCCGTTTCCCATGTGAGTAGTCGAAAAACATCCCAAATAAACCAGATTATTGTTTTTCTAATGCAACATAGTTTCACAATAGGAACACAATTTTAAAACAGAAGGTTATTTTATTATCATAGCTTAGCTCACAAAGTTATTGACTGGACAGTTGTCCAGAACATAATCAGAGACTCTTTGTATCATAAAAAACCGGAAGCTTTTCACCCTTGGTTACACAGTTCTTCATTCAAGAATCCTAATGGGTATGAAAGCAGTAAAGTGATCATAAAGCTGCTGGCATAGTTAGCAACAGTACTCAGGTAGGCTGTGGCATTGATTCAATGCTCATTTGGTAGTAAGGGGCACATGTTTTTTCTTAGACTTTACTTGCCCCCTTGAGAAAATTACCCAAAGTGTAGCTTTGTCCATTCCCACTGTATGCTACAAAATAAGCTAACAAGCAGCTAAAAGAGAACCTATCTCCTGTCGCCTTTTTCCCCTCATCTCATCATCTCCATTTTATAGATATTATAAAATTTTATAATTATAGATACAAATTCCAACCCACATACAATACCTGCCCAGAAACAGTTTCTATAAGACTGAGACGATCCCGTCTGGTAGCAACAAACATGGTGAGTTCAGTCGCTTAAATCAGGAGTTTTCTACACAACGAGTCACTGCCTTGTGATCGATGGACTCATGGTATATATTGACAAGCAATTGAATAGGTTTTCCACAACAAAGTAGTAGATGAGTGCATGAGTTTCATTATTTGAGTATATTTAATGACATAAATTCAGTTTTCTGAGATGTTTTATGTATACACTTAGTAGTGTTGACATGATGCAGATATCTGAGGGTTAGTAATGGCAGATCTCTATCTGATGCAGTAAAACCGTGCTAAATTTACTTAAAAGATTTCCCTTTCTAAACACCGACACAAATGTACTGAATTATAAATTTATTTGATAACTCTGCAGCAGTACAGCATACTTAAATGCACCAATAGCCTCATAAGCTAGGTCAAATGTAAAACCATCACAATTCTGATTTGGTTGTTATATTCCTAATTGCACTGACTGAACAATGTAAAGTTAAAAAAATGATAAAGAAACTGAAACTGACAGAAACAGTAGGTTGACTGCCTTGGTCAAACGTAAAATTAAACTGCAACATACCTTCTTCTTTCAAATGGTTCAGAAAGTGCAATTATGAATTCTAAATATAATTTAAATAAATAATACAGTAGGACATTGGTCAGAGCACAAAGCATAGAACTGGAGTGAACAGATCTGCCCTTATGGATTGGGCACATTGACATCAACACCCAATATTGGGACTGATGCAGGTCAGACCATCTCCATTATGAAGTTTGTTAAACTACATTAATCTGAAATTATTTATGCATAAAATAACAAATTGTTGGTATACTGACAATTACTGAATCATATTAAATACAGAGAGGAAGTGTAATCACCTCTTTCTTGACATTTACTTAAGGTAAGTGTGATGTTTTTTCCTCCGTACATTTTATCCTGCCCCGATCAAGCTACGACTAGGATTCTTGCAAGATTATAAACTGCCTGATTTGACTGTGAATGAAGTTGAGACACAGATAAAAAAAGCTTGAAGCCTACTTTTATTTACTTATTCTGTACACAAGACAGCCGCAGCCAAATAGATAGCGTGAGAGCTAAAGAAGCTTATGAGCCTCTTCTGAGTATTGAGGAAAAAGCAGAGGCAGAGCCACCGTGCATGCTGATTTACTTTTTCCACACACCTGCATCCATTGCTTGCCTGCACGTCTTTGTGGATCACAATGTGCAATGGAAAACTGGCAAGGGGTTTGTCTGAGTGGGTGTGTGAACGTGTGTGTGTGTTTGCCTGTTTGTTTAGGTCCTGTGCACAAGAGACAAACCTCGTTGTTTAGTTGGAGATTCTCTAGAACCTAATGAGGTCAATGGAGGCTTGTTACCAATATCCCTGTCCTCTCCTTCCACTGGGTGAATGCCCAACAATTTATATCCTAATGGGTGGATGTTTTTATTGCAGCTGTTAAGGCCAGAGTCAGTCCTGATGCGGTCTTGATTCAAACTTTAAGTTAGACTTTTATTTTCTTTCATCCATTTCTTTTGTCTTCATGTGGGCTGTGGTTGGACGCAATTTAATCCCATTTGTTTTCACCATTTTCCACCTGCATTCCAATGTGACAGCTCCAATGTATGTGTGAAATGTGTTAAATGAAAATTCTGAGGTGCAGGTTTAGGAATATATTATGTATTTTCTTGGCACATAGTGCCATTTTATAGCACAGTCATGTTACCTTCAGTTGTTATAAAAGTGCTGCGTACATCAAAGACAAAAGAAATTTGATTTTGCAATTTTATGCCTTGAAGTTGGCCTCTGCCTCTTTGAGAAGTTCTTGGTCTTTTCCGATGCTGCGCCGTTAGCATGTCACCACTACAGTGTTCCTTCGTTATGCCGTTTGCAGCTGTTCTTAGGGACGCTGGACTAAGAAGTGGTTTGTATGATAAGCTCAGCAGATTTACCAGGTTGCTGCTGCTAGTCTGGAGGAGCTGACTGGGAAAGCCCAGAGGAGTGGTTCTCCAGCTGGAGACTTCAGCTCTAGAAAGTAGCTTTGTGTGGTCAAGCGTTTACGCACCCCCAAATGTTTGCCTTGCTATTCAAACTACAGAAAGTGCATAAAATGTTAAGTTCTTTTACATATAATTAAGAACAGTACAAAAATATTTGAGAACCCTTGGTATTTTCTATGGTTCAGGACAAACAGCCTTTAGTTTTAAGTGCCAGATTTACAGTGAGAGATAGATTATAACAATAAAACATTATTGTGCAAAAACAGCAATACCTCTAAGGGTAAATGCTGTGACTCTTTTCTGCATAATGAAACTGTCCTGAAACTTTTTTAATTAGCAAGTTTCACATAGAGTGCTCTTTGGGAGAGATTCACTTAGTTCGTCCTGATACAAAGCTATTCTATTAGGTTGAAAAAATACCCCCAAAATTTGACATACAAAGGAAATCATAAGATATAATAGCAACCAGCTCTCTGTAAAATCTGTAAATCAGTGAAGCATGCTGCCAGATAATGCCAAGAGATTGAGAAGTTTTATTGTTTCCGTAAAATCTAATCTGAAATGTCCATCAAAGATTGCTCCGCTCAGTGTTATGGTCAATGAGTCTCAAACATCCAGAAAAAAACATTGCAAATTGCATTCTTACCCTCGGTTGAAAATAATAAAACGTGGAATGCAACTCAAGAAAAGAAAGCGCAAAGTCAGTAAGCTCATTTTCCTCACCTGCTCTTTCTAATTTAACTTTAATATTGAACCAAGCCGTCCTATTGTTTTTGATTTGAGACGAAACATCGAGCTAACATTAACATTTTCAATTGCATTAATCTGGCTGTTTTCTGTTATTCTGCCTGGCCCCAGAGAAAAGCAGCTGTTTGCCAAGCAAGTGAAGTGGGCTTTTAGAGTCGTTGATATGTTGGGGGCCGGTTAAAACAGAAAGTACTGACTGCATTGTTTGTAAACTAGCTCCTGATGCTGGAGTGGAAAAACTTCCTGTAAGGGAAATGTTTCTATGGAGTCCAGCTCCTGGGAACAAGGAAATAAATTAAAGCTCTGTGGAGATCCAGTCTTTCACTATATCCTATCCTCTTGGTAGGTTTGCACATCCACAGACTGTAACTTGTTGAAGAGTATGTAAAAAAACTAGAAAATTCCTGCAGAAATTTTGAGGGGCATGCCAAAGTATGCCCGTCGGTTTTTAATCAAGCCTTCTGATGCAAAAAATTAGCATTAATGCTAAAGAAAGCTGCAATGTAGTCAATAACCTGTGGTGAGTCAGAAACATGTTGACTAAACTGTACCTGTACCATTCAGTATGTTGAAATTAACGCATAAGCCAAAATGCTAATATTAGCGTGAAGACTAATATTCATGTAGGATGCGTGGCATCACTACCATGTTTTCTGTCATTGATTTACTCCATTCAGATTCACAAACCCACATCCTACAATAAAAAAATGTGATATGCCCTATTGTTAGGGAAAAAAAATATCTGAGCTAGAGCGATACATGTTTAGTTCTGTGAGATGTGTTTGCTAAATAAAAATAATAATAAAAAAATCTGTAAGAAATGTATAACTGTCCAATTGATACAGAAAAGCACCACATTCCCACTGCTACAGAAATAATACACAACATTGATTACTGTAATTCTAATTTTGCTATTTCTAACATAGTTATAAGGAGACAGTTGGGTGCCTGGTCTGTGCATCGACCTCCTTCTGCTTCTTCTAGCTGAAGAAGTCGTACCTCCCACTTTCACTTTAAACATTTCCCACACATTTCTCCCTTTCTGTCCCCCTTTTCCATCTCTGTGTCAATCACATTTCATCATTGTGCATTTCAGTACAATAAACCCAAAGCAAATTCTGAGAAATCCTCTCCTGTCTGTTCAGATAAAGACAAACATTCATATGCAAGCCACTGTCCACGAGTATCCATGAAGAATAACATCCCATTTATATATTTAATAAAGATATTGCATAGGAAACACATGGCTATTTTATGTTATTTATTTATTTATTTTTCATTTTATTTCCTAAGTGTGACATTTCCAGACCAGGCGATGATGGAAAATGTTACAATAAGTTCTAAAAAAAACCTGCAACTTAACAACAGTCTTTGGAGGCTCTTTTTAAAGTGAGTCACCCCCAAATCAACTTTTTCTTTTTGCTGATATAATGTCTAAATAAGTCATTTTGGTTATTATTTTTATCTTTCTGTGCAAATTTGGACATTTTTGTGTAATTCTTTTGGTTTGGCATTATTTTGCCTAAAACCATCTGTAGGAGCCATTTATCCTTTTTGGTGTTTATCGCCACCAGGGGGCGTATTTAATTTTGAGTTCTGAGTGTCTGATGGGGGGGGATGGGTTATTTAAGGTCAACCATCATTCTGTTCAGGTGTTGTTAATAGGCAGAGGCAAACAGTTTTCTACTGCTGTTTGGATGGATGTCGAATTTATGTGGATCTAAATGGAAACAGTAAGACAATGGACATCGCTACACCATCGCACCACAAGCCTCTTCGGTCAAATGGTTCTTAGGCAGCTGAATTTTCCTGTTGGTTGCAGTGACACAGCTTGGTACAACTTTGTCACTTTGGGTATAAAATTACCCTGACCATCCTACGGCGCATCAGGAGTTGGCATAGTGAACGGTGTTGTGGAGATTGGTGAGCATTAATCGCCGAAGAAGCTAATGGCGGCTAATGGCTGGCTGCTCGCTAAATCAGGCTGCCTGCACCCGAGCTGCAGAGCGCTGTTGCCATAAGAGTCGTTTGTTTTGTCATGAGTTGTTTTGAAAAAAAGTCACAAGAGGAATGTGAAAAATCGATAAATACAGCAACAAAGTGGAAAAGTTGACCACAGTGCTTCTTTTATCCTAATCACAGTCCCCCGCTCATCCCCGCACTTGGCCGTGTCGCTTGGCTCCGCCCACTTTGCTGGAATTTTGCAACATTTGCCGGAGGCATTGCTTCGCTTTCAGACGGAGGTTAATTGCACTTTAAAGGCAAAAACGTTGCTGTAAAATTACGTTATACCAGTTCCACGGTATTTATATTCTTCCACATTGTTTACACTGTCAATTTTGGTTTCCAATGGAGGAGAAGCTTTTGTTTTCTGCAGTGATTAAGTATACTAGGCTTCATCACACCATTTGATAAAGTCCCCCACCACAGATCAGTGCTTGTCCTCATTACCATTCAGCAGACTAACAATAACTGCATCATCTGCAAATTTAAGGACTTAGTCTTAAATTTGCAGAGGCCTGTAGTCATGGAAACTCCTGCAGCGATCAGTGTAAAGGATGTACAACAAGGATGACAGAAAATATCCTTAGGGAGAGACAGTGGGCCTGGAGTTCATCATCAAAATACCAGTTAAAACATGCAAAAACCTGCATGGCTTGGTTTCAAAACTACTACTGTGTTTTATGATTGTTTTGAAAAACAGATGTCTTATTTCCCGTCAGAAAAAAAAACAATCTTCTTGGTTCAACAGAAATAATTTTGGAGCTTAATCTGGCAGGGTTATGAATTATTTTGTCTCAACTGTGCATTTGTAATAACTTGTAGCTCAATGCCATTTTATCTCTCTCACACACACACGCACGCACGCACGCACGCACACACACACACACACACACACTCTCTGAGACTTCCTCCGCTGCCAGCTCAGCCATGCGCTAGTGTTAGATCACTTGACCCTCTTCATTCCATCTTATTATATCCAACAATACTCTAAAGCCATTTTTTTCAGGCCAGTTTTAAAATTCATCCAACCCACAGGAAACATTGTTTTTTTTTAGATAAAATCTGGTTGTAGCTCATTTTAGACATTTTTTGTGAGAGAAAAGCAGTAAAATGAACAAATAGTTTCCCAACTCAAAAACAAGCTGCTTTGCATTTTCAGAATCAGGGTGATAAAGCACTGCACATTTTAAATATTTTACAATCATATAGTTTTTAATACATTTATCTCAAAAACAGTCAAATAAAACTGTGATCGTTGCATGTCCCTTTCAAACAAAACAAAACAAAAAAAATCATCACTCTGAAAATATAATTAACAGGGATTCATCTTCCATTTAAAGCTAAATGCACCTTTATGGGTTTTACTTGGGGGGGGCACCTTCATGATGTTGAGTGCAGAGAAAAAGCACCCATAATTGCAGTGGCAGGATAATGACACAGTAATTGGTACACTGAATGAGCAGGTTTATTTTCAGCTCTGTAAAAGTCATAGCAGCCACCTCCTACACAGCCAGCCAGCAGACAGGGACTTTACACTTTTACATTGATTTTTGTCTGGTTCTCCAGGAACACAGAACCATGTCTCTGTGACAGACGCTTGGACACAGGACAGTCATTGACTTTGACCAAAATCAGTCATTCTTACCTGAGATTCTGACTGATAGTATAACAGATGAGCGAAAAGGCTGTCGTGCTGTCATAGGGTAAAATAAAATATTATTGACTCCATTATATCAGTGTCAGACACAGTGTACTTCAGCTCTTTAATGATATCATTGAACATGTTTTACAAAAAGCGAAACTTCTCCAAAACGTCTAGTGGTCTTCTGATTAAGCATCATGTTCTGAATGACGGGGGATTTTTCACAACTTACATTCAGAAGAAACATGTTGGTAAAATTAGAATATTACTTTCAACCTAAAGCTGCCAAAAGTATGAAAAAGACATTTATATAAATATATTAATCTCTAGTCGTACAACTACTTGTGCTTTAGAAAAGGAAATTCTACCTGAAATAAGGTCACACCTGAAGGCCAATCTGTTAATTGTGGGGGGTTTTATTGTAATGTGGTTTAATAAGCTGACAAAGAACTGTCATCTGTACTCTGGAGCAAACAGACACATTGGTAATTGGTTTTCTCTGGCTTTTATCAGTTCGCAACTCACAAACGTGCTGAATCGGACGGTGCTTTAACTGGTAAATCGATCAAAGAAGAGATTAATCAAAATTTGCGTTAATCTCCTCGCCATAATCTGGCTCAATTTAACAAAAGATAACTATGAAATCATATTTTTTGTTGTTTTTTTTAGTTAAAATGTACACTGGTGTTAATTAGTTGAGCTCCAGAGAAAACAAAACATCTTTATTTTCCAAGAGCGGATTATGAAGTGATTAAGGTTGATGTGTTTAGATAATGGATAGTTATAATTGCTGGGTAAATTAATACCTGTTTTGAACCACTGTAGCAGAATAATTGCACCTTGTAATTGTTTTTTAAGTTCCCCACTAATTTTATTAAAGTCTCTTTTGGTTACGATCTCACACAGTAACTTGGGAGTTATTTCAGGTGATAGAGCAAAGTTCCCACTCCACAAGACATGCCACAATTATACATAAAGCAAAAATGCTATTTTTAATGTAAATATTTTTTAAACTGCCTCTCATCCAGCGTAGCTTGATAATATCCCCCTTGCTCTCGTAGATCAGTGCTGGGGTCGACCGGTAATAAAAATACGCAGTAAGATGTGAGAGCAGGATTTTAGGAAGGAGGAGCACTCAAGCTATTTAAGGATTTCATCCAGGAGAGGTCAACTGCTCATGATCCAGGGGTCATCGTCTGGGGTATTGTGCCATTTAACCTGTTTAATGATGAGAGGTGGATACGCTGTGGCTGCTGCTCTGTGAGCCACGTCTTTAATAATGTAAAGCTGCTCTACAATTATTATTATGTAGGAGGAACGTCTCATGGTTGAACATCTCTTTGGTTGTAATATGAAATCTTTGCAGGTCTCTGTGGACGGTAGCTGAGAGGAAGGAAACAAAAGGACATTTTCAAAATGCCGGTGCTTGCTTTGGATATCAATTCAAAGGGTTTGAAGCAATTCCATTAAAATAGACAATAGTGAGGATCCAGCCTTAACCATTTCTTTATCCTTATTCCAGTCTTTTAGCTACGTTATGCCAACCATCTTTTCACTCTCACACAATGTTCTTCCTTGGGCTTCTTTGGTGCAGTTTGTTAAATGCTAAGCAAGAGCATGAATTCTACATTGCAGAGTGAGTCTGTGGTCGTTTAAGGAGGCAAACCTATACGGGCGGGTGGTCCATTTTCATCCCATTGTGCTCAAATGGCACAGATTCGAAAGCAATGCAGAATTTGGCTGCAAAATGGTTTTTGAACAGCTGTGCATCTTTTCAGCATTTGCAGACTCCAAACTGACTGTTTTAAGGGGTTAGAGCCCACTCATCGATCTGCTGATTCAGGCTCCGTGGTCCTGTGTTGCTGCAGGTGATACTTTTGGCTCAATTTACTCCTGAAATGAAAGGAATACAGCCCTCTTCCATGGACGCTTGTGTATAAAATCCAGCACATGGGCACGCACACTACTTCTGCAAACATTGGAAGAACGGGTTGGTCTCAGGAGCTCAGTAAATACCAATGGGCAACCGGAATTGGATGCAGCTGGTTCAATGTCCACAGCTAAACTTTTCTTGCTGCCAAACATACCACAATCAGTTGTTAGTTGGGGATCTGTGCTTCCATTCCACTTCATTATAAAACCCAGTACAAGGGGTAACTTTAAGCATGCAGATTGCGATTCCCGTTGGATCTTTGGTAGCTTTCTATATTATTGTTTATTTGGCATTTATCATAAGTCAGTAATATAAATAAATACATTTAAAAATGTTAATGATTATAGTCAGAAATGTAAAAAAAAATATAACCCTGGATCATAGGAAGCAATTTTTCAGCATGTGCTTCCTTGGTCAGGATAATTAATAATAATAATAATAAGTCTAGCTATGTTTCCAACAAAATGCAACAAAGAAAGAAAAAAAAACAAGTAAATTAGGAGTGTTTTCATTAGTTGAATTGGAGTAAAAGTCCAAAAGTAGCCACTGTGTCATAGAACAAAGTTTGGAGTGACACTATTTAAACCCTGTAATAGGCTTTAATCGATTTATTATTTATGGTAATTGAAAGAAGATTATTTTCACTCATGAACAAACCCTTGTGCATACTTAATCCAGGGAGAAAATATATGTGTTGCTGACCACTGCCAGGAAGGAAGTTTATGTATATGGCCTGTAGGTAAGAATTTATGAGAAATGACAGAAAATTGTATCATACATTGATACCTAATGAAGTTTGTGTAGCAAACAGCAGTAATAAAAGGAACTGAGTGAATTCTAACTGGATTAAAGTCCAAAAAGTTTGCCTAATCAATTTAGGTAAACTTAGCACTGTTCACTGCGAAGGAAGGAGAGCAATAACCCAATAAGCCAACAAATGACTGGAGGGCTGGAGACGCATGAGGGTGTGGAGGAAACACCGGATTTGTGCTGGCAGAGATTAGCACAGGTGAGGCAGGGAGACAATTAGACATGGCACAGGTGGGCTGAATGAGGCTGATTAGAGCAGAGGGATTTGGCAGAAATATGCATGGGAAAAACATGTGAATCATTATAGAGAAAATACATTCAAGTTTAAGGTTATAACAAAGCCAAAGGTGGAAAGGTGAGGGACTTTACACTTTTACATGCAAATCTAAAAAGTTCAAAGTGTGCATTTTTATAGGCCTATTTTAAAGTCCCAATATCTTACAGTTAAAGATACTGAACACTTTATAAGTCAGATAGTAATAACTTACATAACTGGTGCAACAGTTTCGTATAATTCCATCAACAATGCTCCACTGGGTTTCATCATAGCTTTCACATTTAGTTTGCTAAAATAAATGTGAAACTTTATTTGCTGGTTGCTAGGTTTGCATAGACGAAGATGGAAAATACCCCCAGGCTACTTCAGTTTTTATCAGGGAAGATATAGTTGTACCCTGGTCACTCTTAGTTTATGTGTGTTTTCCTACCAAAAACCATATTTACTATTTTAGTTATTTATGCTCTCCAAATACCCAGCAGCTCCTGAGATGAGGGGAGAAAAAAAACACACAATACAGAGGACTGTAATACCCATAATGGGTGTCTTCTGCTGCCTGCTGTGCCCTCAAATGGGCAGGATAAAAAAAAATGCATTTAAGTGTCAAACAAGAGAAGCAGAAAGGTGGTAATTGCTGCTGCACCTCAAAGGATTAAATATCATAAAAGCTGCCAAAAATAATGATCCGTGACAAGGTTAGCTGATTTTGAAACCTCCATTTTCTTTGTTTGAGAATCACAATGTCATTGTTGTTGAAAGGAAACAGGAAAAAAAAGAAAGATGTTGTGCAAGCAGGAAATGAAAATAATTACAGAGAAACTGGTATTGATTAGACACATATGAGATAGGAGAACTTCTGTTTGTTAGAACTCTGACAATATTGCTTTAATTTGTAAGCTACATTAATAACAGTAATGTAATTTTTTTTCCAGTTTATTGTTTGTGTTACTTAAATATAACAGGAACATTAGTAATGTCTGAATCAATGTTCAACCAGGAGGAAAGGTATAATTCAACATGTAATACCTTTCATTGCTTTTGTTTATAGTAAATGTTCTGTTTCAGAATTAAATGTACTTTGCATTTATGTATTTATTTTTAGACCTATTTGACTACTGATCTGCCAAGTTGACTTGTTTCTTAATTAAGAATAAATTGCAAGTAAAATTTGATTTAGTTCAATTTAATTTGTATCCTTAGGGATTCCGATAATTACAGCACTGGCAATCAGACTTTTTTTTTTTTTCTAGCCTTGGATAATTCCCTCCCCCATAAAATGAATGTGCAGATATTTACTAGTGCCATAAATATTACTCTTATTTTAAGGCGTGCCTTTACTACGAGTGTCAATAAATGTTTAGTGCACTGCATAAATAAAAAGATTACCACAGACAAAGTCCAGGTGGCAGCCTGGTGTTAAGATGCAGAATGTAATCTTGTTCTTTTCACACAGCTTGCTGCTCAATGCCATTTCAATTACACAGTGGCCAACAGTAAATCTGAATTGCATTACATCTTCTTAGAAAATACGTTTGCATTGATTAAAAGTATTTAATAAACAACTTTGCCATTTTACTTAATGCTTGAGCTGTGCGGCTTGAAAACTTTGGCTCCCAAGTTGAAGGTGTAAGCTCTCCAGCTTGTCGTCGTCTGTCCGTTAGAGAAATGCAGCACAAAGTTGAGAACGTTTACAGAGACGGCAGGTATATCTTAAATCTGTCACCAAGCGCTTAGTTGTTTGCACAGCAGTCCCGAGTCCTTTAATTCCTTCAGTAAATTCAGAGGAACTGCAGCGCTTGTCTGAATGTTTGACGTCTGGCTGAAATCCAGAGCCCAATACTCTGGATTTCAGAGGTCACTTGGAGGGTCACTGTGGCTGACTTGGAGCATTATATGCTAGTCTGAAAATCAAAGCTTTAGATCGCTTGTAACCACAGTCCATACGGTGAAGTGGCGTTTTAAGGAAGATGTTTAACCCAATATTATCTGGAGTACTGCATTCATAGACGGAAAAAGAAATGCATTTGAGTGGGAAAAAGTGACTGTGGAAGACAAAATAGATGTAGAAAAGAGAAGAAAATGATTTTCCTTCTATGTTCAGTTCAAGGAATTTTAGTTATGACATTAATCTGAGTAAAAAAGCCTCTTAATCTCACCAGTAAAAACAAAGCCAAGACTACTGGCATTTAAAAAATGAGCATTGAAAGATCATACTTTGTGTTCAACACGCATGTTAGAAACTGTGATGCAAAAAAGGTTTTTCCCATTTAGATGACTTACCCTGACCTCCGATTTGTCCCTCAGATTGGTCTGGCCCTGATGCAAGTCTTCAAAGACAATAAATAAGGAAGGAGAAAGTCAAAGAAAATAACAATCTGTCTGTTTTAAGGCACAAAATTACATGATTTTTAACAGGTTCAGAAATGATTTACATCCGTCTTCAACCAGACAAAACAGATTTTGCCATGTTATAATTTTATCATATAAAAAAGAAGAAAATGGGGCATAACATTAGGACCACCTGCTTGACTCTAAGCTCATTGTTTTGCATCTCAAACCCTGTCAGAACGATTTTTTGCTGAAAGAGGCCATGGGAGTCAGGAAATATTATTCTTAGAGAAATGGCGTACCAGGAGAACCACAACGCTCAGGGTAGTGGTATGCGTAACATCCACATGAATGACTGGCGCCCAAGGTTTCTCAGTAGAATATTTCCTAACAAAATCAATGCACAGCCTCTCCCCACTAGCCTTTTATCCTTTAGTTCTTTCAGTAAGTCAGGCACATTTGGTAGACTATCCTTGTCATGTGAGAGAAAGCGCGAGTCATGTCACATACATCTCTGCTCTGAGCAGTTTTAGTGGACAGTGATCAGCATTAGCATCCTAACTGGTCTGCAGCAGTTTGATCAGTAACACTTTATTTGAAGGGGGGTGAATAAGACTGACATGACACCGTCATAAACCTGACATAACACCTGTCATGAACATGAATAAGCCTTCATGAATATTTATGACTGTTGTCATAAAGCGTCATTCGGTAAATTATGACACTTTTAATACAAAGTGTAATATAAACTGTATTGTAAATGTTGATAAATCTAAAATAGACTTCCATAAATAAATATTCCAAAAAAAGTAACACATTCTGTAGTTTTCTTCTGCAACCGACTGGTGAATACATGCAGAATTAATCCACTGTTCATAAGGTCTGCAGTGAATGGCAAGCTTGCCTATTTTTCCTGCTTCATCTACTATTAGAACAAAGTATAATTGTTTTTTTTTACCTTATTAATACCACCAATTAGTGGAGCAGTGAAGAGATATTCAGTGTTCTTCCCTTCGCTCATCAGTGGTAGTAGTACTTAAAATCCTAGAAAATAGGGAGAGTGTTCTGTCTTTCCTTTTGCTGCACTCTGCAGAGATTCAAGACATTAGATAGAAGCCAATGCTGTTTGCTCAGGAAAGCACTACCTACCAGGTCAGCAGCGAGAGATATTTCAAATATTGCAACGAAGGAAGTAGATTGAGCAAACAAATAAGATTAGACAGCGCAGAGCATCTGCAGGGCACACACACACAGGCAGCTGCCTCAGAGCATTGCTTACCTGCCCTAATGGGAACATGCTTTTCCCCTACTCCAATTCCCTTTCCTTCTTCTACTGCCCCTCACTTAATCCTTCTTCGTCCTCCCAAGGCTTTTTTAACCTTCCAGAGCAGCTCCTGCATGGAGCTAAATAATTAGTTCTCAAAGAGAGTTGGTTGAATAAATGAACTTTTAACTCTAACATAGTTTTCCTTAATTCATCAGTTATATTCAAGGCCAAACACATCATAATAGCCTCTCAAAAATGTGAGTAATCTCATTGGCTCTGTGACATTAAAGTCTGCTGTGGATTAGATGTACCAGACACTATTCGGAACTGTCTGTCCTTTGCAATGCTGTGATCAGTAGGGATTTTCAAGGACCTTAAAAATAAAAACAAAGGGTGCTTGTATTATGGCTGCAAAGGTCACACAAGAATACATAAAGTTCTGGCCTTTACAAGTCAATGGTTCACAGCAATGCAGCTCAGGTCACTTACCAATCTCCCTACAACTCACAAGAGAATTCATAGAAGTGAAATGAATAAAATATGTTTAGCAATGACACCGTAAACACATAGAACTGAGTTTTTGTTGTTTTTTTGTGCAAGTCTCTGGGCATTGAGGCTGTAAACCCCCTTGTGGCGATTTAAGAACATTACAACCTCAACAAAAGCAGTATTGATGAGAAACCATGTCCTCTTCTGACTCATCTGTTTGCACTTACCCTAATGTAAATAGTACATTACAGCAAATTGCTTCATGCATTTCAGATGCAAGCAGTTTGAAATGCTCCTCAATTGTTGTGGGATAGCTTATGCTTTGTTTATTGTATTTTGCAACAACTTTGTACATAATTATTGAAGTAAGTATGTCCAATTTTTGGTGTTGTTGTCCCAAAGACTAGAGCTTTAGCTTTAACATTTGGTAGCCACGGTGATATAAGTTTCTCTGCTAGCGAGTTTTTTGCTGCTGTGAAACTCTACAGCGATAGTGTTGGGCCTGTTAAGAGAAATGCATAGTAGGTATCATTATAGTTTTTTCTGTTGAACGTTGGTTCTGAATTGGCAGATGACAATGCGGTAAAATCCATCACTGCATTTTGCTTTTTTATTATTCTAACAGCCACTATAACATCGATGCTCCCTTAAAATCTGTTTTATATTCCCCGAAATAAATATTTTTTTGAAATTGGAGTATTGTGTATTTGCCGGTCACATTTAGCTATTCATTTTATAGCAACATTAATATAATAACTATGTTACCTTCAGTTGTTATGAAATGTTGCATATATATCAAAAACAGCTTAAACAAAGTTTGACTTAGCATCATAGCCTTATCAGACACTTTTAAATTGGCCTCTGTCTCTTTAAGAACCTCCTATCCTGCCCAATACTTCCCCTTTAGCGAGTCATCACAACTCTGCTTCTCCATTGATATTAGGCTCCCAGTCCCGAATGGCGGCAACGGAAGAATATTCCTCAACCAGCGGCATAAGAGTATTGAAACCAATGCAGATAGATGTGAAGAAACATACAATAGTCAAAAAGATTTATGCTGGGAGATTGCAAATCACATCACAATTCATAAAGTCAAGAAAAGACTTCTGAATCAGTCCATTTTCCTAAATATTTGACGTTGTATTTAAGACTTAGACTAAAAAGAATCCAAAAGAAAATCTACAATAAAAAAGTTTTGCCGTAAATTCTTATTTTTGTAATTTATAAACGATTTTCCACAATCATTTCACGTTTAAAATAACACTTAAAATACATAAACATGCCAAATGTGATATCCATGTCAGTGCTGAGTGTGTGTAAGCTTTTCACTGGAATTTGGGTTTGAACAGGAGTTATCCCTAAAACTAGAGTCCATACAGGGTTGTGCTGAAGTAGGAGTAAAAGAATGGTAATACAAGAACTAAGTAGCTTTTTGTTTGATAAAACCTCAACTGGAAAAACCTTGATGTTTATTTGCAGCCAATTTCCAAATGGTGATAAATAAAACATTTGATGCATGAAAGAAAAAACAATTCACTCAAACATGAAGGAAATCAGAAAGAAACATTGCTATTTTAAATTCTTCTTAAGTAAAACTTAATGTAACAAAAGTGCTTTGTTTTTTCCACCTGTTATTTTAAAGCAAACCCAGATCAAATATGCTCAACGTTTAGAAGAGATTTCTAATTAGAATGATCATGAATTATGTAAAAACACACATTGTGAAAACAGAATTTTAATTTACTAAGCCAAATATATCCTGCCATTTGCTACCTTTACAGGGAAAATGAATGCAACTATCTATAACAGTTATGTCTTGCCATAATGAAACTGCAGGAACACTTTCACAAGTAATACAATTATTTTTTTTTAGCTATGAAATAATTTAAATTTGCTAAGCTAAAATGGCTTGGCTCAAGTTAAGGATGGAAAATCATTTTGATTCTGCCTCGGCGTCAGACTGCAAATCTGTTTTTCCAATCAAAGTGCAGATAAAAGGTGAAGAACAGATTTAGCTGAAAGAGTGGAGCATGTCATAAAGCCATGCACAGACACAAGGGGAGTTTATGACTCTTTATTTTCATTCAAGTTTATTACAAAACAATGTCATACAGCTTTGATAGACTTGCGGGGAAAGGAGTGTTCTATGCTTCATGTATCACATTTTTATCAAGCAGCAGTGTCACTTTGATCCAGAAAAAAAAAAAAAAAGCAAAGCACACATCAAGGTAAACTGACTGTTTCTATAGCCCATAACCATCTGGTATGTGTCACATCCCAGACAGTGCACAAGCAGTAAAGCAGTTTTGTTTACATCAAAAGCTGAGAAAATCTGTCCCAGGGAAAAATAAGATAAGAAAACAGAAGTGATTGTCATGAGGTTATTCTTGGGGGCTCTGAGATTGTGCATGCAAAGGCTGGGTTTTGATGCACAGCGTAGGCACCAAGGCATATATTGTACAACTATTATCTTCTTCAGAATACTGTGGTGTTGAATGTTTAAGATTGCTTTTGTTTTAAGTAAGAGCTAAATCTAATTTGGTGTTAGTTATGGACGGAATCTTATTGTCACACATCGACTTTAGCAATATCATCCATTTTCCACGGTTCTTAAAATATTGCAATTAATTCAGCAGCTGTGTTTAACTAACCCATTAATTTATATTTTCATGTGTTACAGTTTCAAAGTAATCGTGACTTTGTGTTGCTTGTTGCTTAGAGCCGGCAGAGGAAAACCGAAGGCCACCTCTTGATTGTTGTTGCTATATTTAATGTGTGGGATGCACTGATGACTGGCTGTTTAGTTTACACACGGACCATTAAGGCAAAAACATCCTGCAGACATGCACTGATGTGATATGAGCAGTCAGTCAATATAAACTGATCGGCCTCGGCGTTAAAACTACCAACAGGGAAAATGACAAGTATTGACAATGTCATTGAAATGTTCCGCTCTGCCGGGAAACCTCGTGTCTTCAGGCATGCTTCAGGCTCTCCAGCAGGCTACTGTGGCTTTTATTTGTCTGCAAACATGCTTTAAAATGATCAAGCCTCAATTGCTCGTAGCAGGCATCTGATTCATTCAGGGGGAAAAATATCAAGAGGGCAGCAGAAAACCTGCACATGAATAGTAGAGGCAGAACAAAAGCGAGCTCAACCTGCATGGGAGTCGTGTTCATCCAAACAGCTGTGCTGTTAGATGCATTTAAATAGCTGCAGACGTCCAAGAGGTGACGTGATTGGTCATTGGTTTAACCACATTCTGTGTGTCCAGTTGTGTAATTCTACATGTAACTTATTAAAAATAAAACTATCACTATGTTATAATATGCAACAGATAATCTGTGGAAAAAAAAATCGAGCTCCTTTGCCTTCTCCCTATGACTCTGCTGCCATCTATACAGAAATACAGAAAAAACCCATCAGAGCCAGAGGGAGGGTCTTAGTGCTGTCAATCGTCACACTTTCAATATTTTTTTACTGTCATGATGTACAGCTGAGCACCAGAAAGTAGTGCATATAAGGAAATATTTTAGTGGTTGTTGTTTGTTTCACATGCTGTGTAAATATACACATGAACATATGAGTGTAGTCCAACTACTAATATTCCTTTATGTCACATTTTCCTGTGAGGAATGCAAACTTTTGCTCAAAGCCACATCTATAATCTCTGAATCTTCTGCTTTGTTGTCGCTTTAACTTTATCGAACCTGTCATGGTTTTGATTCCAATCTCCATCACAATTTGAAATCAAGTCCAATCCCATCACCAGGCCCAGCAGGGTTTAAAAGATCAATCGAGAAGCTGCTTTTGTTCTGCAATTACTAAAGGATTAAAGATTATCCGGGGACTATCTTCCTGTTTGCCAACAATTCACTGAATTCAACATTGAAATACTGTCTCACCTGTCTTGCAGGGCCACTCCCTGGCCTCCATCACTCACAGCTAATGGATGTCTTTGGCCAGTATGCCTACAATGACAGTTTCAACGATAACGGAACGTGGCACTTCAACGAAACAGAGCAAGAACAGAGGCATCTTTACAACTACTATGCCATGCTCCTCACGCTGCTCATCTTTGTCATTGTCTTTGGCAACGTTCTGGTGTGCATGGCTGTGTCGAGGGAAAAGGCTCTGCAGACCACTACCAACTACCTGATCGTCAGCCTGGCTGTTGCTGATCTTCTGGTGGCCACCCTGGTTATGCCCTGGGTTGTCTACCTGGAGGTAGGATGATAGAAATGCACAAACACACACACAGCCACAAAAAAACAAAAACAAAACAAAACACATTTCACCCATATTTCTTTGTAATGAGATATAAAACTTGACATTTCTTAGCCCAGAGACATGCTCTCTCTCTCTTCTCTGTTCATTTTATACTTTCTCTCTGTGTATTACATCTGTAAAATAAATAAATAAAAACAAACAAACACAAGATTAAAAAGAGTAATGGTTAGAAAACTAAGGCATCTGCAGCAGAGCAATATCCCTGCAACAACTGTGTTTATTTCCAGTATTATAAGTGACTGGAACGTTTGGACAGCACTGAAATGACGAAGATCCAAACACAACACTTAATTTAAATGACAAAATTCACAACTGGAGGGTAAAACATGTCAGGGCAGATAATGCTTTTAGATTAAACGTAGTTCTGGTGAAACACTGGCGGAAAAAGGCTTCGATAAAGCTCGCTGCGGCTGTATCGTCGGGTCGCAGGGACAAGGTAAAACAAGAGTGAAGGTTAACATGTTCACATCAGTCTTGTAAACAGGAGCCATGCAGTGGTCAGAGGCCTGTGATTTAGCAGATATGTGACAACAGCAAAATGTCAGACCAACCATTTTTATTAGAGGTCATTGGTTTATGAATAAATTTTCCTGGATGCCTTTAATCCAGTGTAGCTCAATTGAGATTTTTTGATCTTTTTTTTTTTAGGATTCCTAAAAGCCCACAAAAAAATGTTTGCTCTAGCGTAAAATTGTCTAATCAGTGATCAGTGGGAGGTTACGTTGTTTGAAAACCTCTGTGTGTGTTTTGTACTCGGTTGTTTTTCTAAGTAAATCCAAACGCAGTTGTGTGAAAATGTGAAGCTTAAATTCTTATAATAGAATAATACAAATTTCTATGTTTCAAAAATGTTGGAGCCCCTCCAAATTAACATGAAAAACCCAGTCAAGTTTCTAGAAAGTGAGGAAAATAATTATTCGAGAAAATATGCTTGCATTTTTCCTGGTACTGTATAAATAAAAATAAAATAATAAATAACTTAACCATAAATCTTCTTATTACCCCATATTTAGACAATTCTGTGTCATCTTTGCAATCCGTCAAAACGTTGACATTATATTCCACACTCCTCTGGTTTTGATTTCCATTTTTATTATTTGAGATCTGTCTTTGCTCACCAGCCTACAGTGACATTGGAAAACAACAATTTTTAACTTGAGTATACTCGTAGCCCATTAGACCATGTGTAACCAGGCAGTTTTTTAGTGCATTTGTTTCTTTTTCGGTTGCTTGTTTTTTTTTTGTTTTTGTTTTTTTTTACTATATTAGTTTATTCATCTCTGTTCTTTATTGCGGTAAGATTTCACCTAATTAGTTAATTCCTTGTCTTTTAAAATTTTGTTCTGTTTATGCATTTAGTTTATATTTCTTGTGTTAGTGTTAGACATGTTTCCCTTTGTGTCTATTTTAGCTCCCTCCATCTTACCTGTGTTTATTATTGTTAGTCTCTCTCTCTCTCTCTCTCTCTCTCTCTCTCTCTCTCTCTCTATTTCCCTGCCAAATACTCTCCCACAGCTGTTCGACTTCCCCTGATTAGACTCACTTGGTTCCCATTTTCCAGCTGGTTTCTTCAACATACATGTGACCTGGTTCTGTCCTCCTCGTCCCTGAATATTTCGTCTGCACTCTGCTCCAGCTGCAACCTTTGAACTTATAACAGACATAGGGATTAGGGGAATCAGACGAGATGAGATTTTTTAATTAATTTATTTATTTTGACGAAATACATTATGAGCCTGATTAAAAAAAAACAACTTGACAAAAAATTGGCAAACTTATTATTTTAGTTTTTTTTTATTTTAGTTTTTTAGTTTTTTTATTATTTTAGTTTTTCCCAAGCTATGACACCCCTGTAGTAGGAGCAGTGACCTTTCCAGCAGATATGATTTACTTAAACCGCACAGTTTTGTAAACCACCATAGAAAAGACACAGAACTGATGTCCAAGATAAAACAGAGGTCTCCAGGAAATTAAGCTCTGTGGGGGGGGGATGTTTTGAGTCACATAGTTAGGATTTTACCGTGGCATAGACAACATTCGGAACACACCTATCAGACTCTATTTTTTTTTTTGTTCTCCATGATCCATTAGAACAGCTCTTAACTACCTTTTAGTAATTGCTGTGAGCCGTAATACAGGGCAGAGTGTTCACACTGTGTTTTTATCAAAGTTATTTACGTCTCTCTCTGTTGTTGTGGGCAGCTAGCTTCTCACAGAGGGGGGCACATCAAAGCATGCCATAAAAGTTGGAGCTGATTTGCTGCCAGACGCATTTCAAAGCACCAAATTACACCATAACACTTTCTCAATAGAAAATTGTACTTGATGGCATACCAAAGACTCAAAGGAGAGTCTTTGAAGGTGTAAAGTGGTTTAATTGCACATAGGTGTTTGTTTAAGGATGGCACTTTGTGTGTGCTGAAAGCAATCACTTTGAAATATTTATCAAATACAAGGAACAGCAAACTTTTGGCTATAGGTTTGACAAGCGTAATTCCTACATAGACGGCATCAAATTACAGGAATGCTCGATATATCCTCAAGGTTTCTGTCCTTTTTGTGCCAATTTTGTTTCTCTGCTGGCAGGATCATAAAAACTTTGTTATGCCAGTTTAATAAAACTTGAAGAGCTGGAGTATGTGTAGGGGGAGATAAGGGAGTGCTCATTAAAAATTAAATATCTGCAGCCCAAAACAGTTCTCATAGTGGGTCAGAGTTGTCCTTTTGACTTCACTTTAAGCATATTGCCTGTCTTTACAGCTTCTCAATTCACAACTATCCAGTCCGTAGTTGTTCCCTTGGTCACTACATGAAGGGCACGGCTAAATGTTTTTCCGTCTATTTTCAGGATGCAGCCAATTAACCAGACAAGATGGATAGCAGTGCTACGAACCAAAACAAACACATAAGAGCAAAAGTTTGAAAAATTTTCAAGAGTAATTCAAGTTGCAGCTAACAAGATATGATAAAATGCGAACATAATACTTAATTTTTTAAGTATTAAAAAATGCTCTGCCTTTTTAGCACGATATAACAATGTATACCGTTACAGCCAGAGAGGGTAAAGGCTGTCACGTTGACTGGCGGAGGCTCAGTGTCTAAAAAAGGAGACTTAGCAAGAAACGTAAGTCAAAGTAAATTTGTTAAAGAACTGCAGGTCACATTTGCACCAACACCATTACACTTTTGTTTTTTTTTTGGTTCTGCATTTGATATGATCAAACAGAGACATTTTATTTTTGAGAATGCAGCTTCCTTTCCCAGCTCCTCTCTGCTGTACCGGAATGAAGACTTACAGTCAACAGTGGAAACTAGGGATGAGACATTTTGCGCTTTTCAAAGATTTTGCTTTGGCTCCGTTAGAAAAGTTAAGAGTTTTGAAATGGTTCTTTATTCTGTATCATTCCCACTGGCTTGTAAGTGCTATGAGGGTTTTTTTTTTTGTGCTAGTTGATTTTTTTTTTTGCTTTTTTTTTTTAAAAACAACAACCTTGAAATACTTTATACTATTGAACATTTTAATTAAACTATTCATCAGAAAACTGAAGAGAGAAACATGATCTACTTTGTTGCTGATCCTACCCTGATGCATAGTTTAATAATTTAATAATCTGCTCTCAGTTTTACTGCCTTCAGTGTCAGTGAAATCCATCCTAATGCTACCACTTTTTCAGGAGTTTTTCTCAGCTTTCAGATGCTACCGTCTGAATCCATCTCTCTATTGTTCTATTGCTCTTTGCTCCTGGCCTCCAACACCATGCTCTTCCACGTCCCATTTCTTTTTTTCACGTCACGGTTTGCCTATCGATGGGGTGGCGTACTTAATTTGAAGGTGAGACAGAGACAAGCACTCTCCACACAAAGCCAACAACACACAGCCCGACCAGCCTCAAGTATTTATTCAACTACAGTTCAACGAGAGTGTTTACCTCCCTGGATATCTCTTTGCCTTTTTTGTCACATTTAAATGTTTCAAATTACTTATGATTTCTTAACCCACCTTAGGCTGACATATTTTACTAGTTTATTTTCATTTGTTCTTGTGGTAATTTTGATTAAGGATAATGTTTTACTTCTTAAATCTTTTTAACGTACTTTGTTTAACAAGACTGATTCTGTTTTCTTGAACCTAACAGAATGACAAGATCAAAAAATGTATTTAATTACAGCTAACCTTTTTTTTTTTTTTTTACATATGGTCAGGTTGTTTTGGATAACTCTTTTTCTTTAACAAATACAATTACATTTTCAGAACACTTTACATGAACTTTTGTTTTCGTTAGTATGTCTTGGATAGAATATAATTTTATGTGAATGTATGGAAGATAGAAAAAAAGACAAAATGGAAAAGGGAAACTGTGTATAGAGCTCTACATGTGTCATATAGAGGTAAACAGTTCATCTGCAAAAAACAAAAACAACAACAAAGAGACACTGTGTTGGTAGATGGTCAAGATCTACCAACACCACACCTTCCTCCAGTAAATGTTTTTGATTTCTTCAGTCTCTTATTGTTGGAGCTTAATGTTTTTGACATTAAGCTCAAATTTCTTAGAGTATCTTGGTAACTCCTGGTTCATAGACCAGATTTCTTTTATCATTCGCCTGCATTTTTTTTCATCCTGGTGTCCATGTCTGTGACCAAGGCTCTCGTGTTAATAATGTTTTAGCATAACTTAGTCACAGAAGGTGGGCAGAGCATTCAACTTGCCCTTTATTATTAAATGCTAGATTTGCATTAATTACCACAGTTTTTGCTTTTTTTTTTCCATGTGTGACGGATTTTTGGAGCCCATGGAAGGAAAATTATGCGTGATCTGAATTAGTGGAAAGACACTTAGAATAAATGTCAATTATCATCTGCTACAGCACACAGTGGTGCAGCTTTTTATGTAAGTTCCTGGAGAAAGTAAAAACTAATTTACATTCACATTTCTATTTGGATTCATTATATCTTATTATCAGAGGGAAATGATCATTTTGGTTGCTCCTCTTGTCTTGGATAAACTTACTTTCGTATCAGTGTTGACTTTTTTGAGATGTATTATTTTTGAGTTCAGAGCAGCTTTATGATTGCAATTTAGAAAACATCATTACATTGTTTGAACTCGGAGTGATATTAATTCACACTCTATGAATTAATATAGCATGATCAGCTGTAACTTGCCGCGTGTCCAATTGGCAAGGATCTACGGAAAATGGTGAATTTATATGTTTACACTTTTAAATCAAATGGGATAATGAATGACAAATGATTCTTAGAATAACTTGCCCTATATCTTATATGAACGTTCTTTGCCCTATATGTAAAAATTAAACTTGTACTAGCGATGACAGCATTGTAACAAAACACTCTAAACATATTTTTTATTGCTGTAATATTCATGAACATAGCAGCAGGATGTGTTTATATCCAGAGCCATCAATCTGCTCTATCAATCACCTCCCAATTGCAAATTGAAATTCTAATTGCATATCAATCCTGGATACTGACAGCAATAGCTATAGCCCTGAAGTGACCATGTCATGAATCACCTTAGAAACCAGCAGCAAACTTCCCTTTTTCACGTCTGAGAAAATGACCAGAGACAGCAAAACAACCAGTTCTTACTTTAGTTTTGTTTGTTTTTTGTTTCGTTCTCTCTTGCCACATTCTTTGTCCTGAATGTCGCAAATGGTATTTTGGTATTGTGTCTGAATTCACATTGTTCGTTGTTAATGTGAAAGCAGGAGATTGCACTTTTCTGTCCTCTCTCACAAGTGTTTGTGCAAAGGTTGTAATCCCAGATGTGCTTTGTAGTGTGAGGGAAACAGAAGAGCTGGATTTGGCCCGCTGCCTAATCTTTCCTCTCAGGCCTTATGTTGTAAAACAAGAAAGTTCTTACGTTTCCCCATAGATCAAAAGTTATGCCTTATAAAGCATATTGTATTACAAGAGACACATCTGACTGCAAGCAGGATTTTATTTTATTTTTTTAAACATGGAAGTTTATGATCCTTAAATCCAAGAAAAGCCTGCAGCCTTGTTAGTTTTGTGTGGCGAAATGCAATATGAAGTCGACAGGCAGAGTTTAGGGTGGACAACAAACGGTGTGGATGTGCGGTGGACTGTAACATCTAAGGCTTAACTCAAACCCAAAACAGTTTTTCTGGCTTTAGAGCCTCGCAAGCAATTTTTATACAAGTGAGAAACCACCATCTTTACCCACCAGCTTCTAAAGTAAAGAAAAACTCTCCACATATATATAATTTCCTTCCTTCATGCATATTTGAATAACGTTTTGAAATTAGTGTTCAAAGACAGAGAACTACAGTGACGGTTTGCTTAAAAGCAGCCTGCCGTACATCACAAGTATGGACGACTTTGAATAGATTTCCTTTTAAAGTCTCATTAACATGTCTCTTTCTGCCAGCTGGCTAGCTGAACAAGCAGTTGGGCAAACATTTGCAAAGAAAAAGTGCACTGCTAATGTCAGTCTGAATTCACAAAACCTAATCAGTAAACTTACTGAAGAGGGTGAAATCTTTTATTCTACCAATGATATCGAAGCAACTAGCTTCGATATCATAGTAATGCACAAACATTACTAATCATCAAGGTGACTAAGTCAAAAATTTTGACTTTCTCTTTTTGTTTTGTTTTTTTTCCTTTTATGATCAGAGAGTAAATCCAAAAAACTGAGAAATAAATAACTTTCAGGATTGTGCAGTAAATGTATTTAAAATTTAAAAGATTATTTTTTGCCAACTTAGACTTCTAATTTTGGTCAAATTCATTTACAGCACTCTCCACATTTATTGATAAGGATGTGTGCGTATTTTGAAGAATGGTTAACAAAATTAGGCTTCCAATCAAAAGAAATTGGAAAACAATCCTGACACAAAGGATCACAATTCATGAATGAAAGGGTTAATAAACTTTAACCATTATGAGAGAGTTACTTCTTTCATCCAGCTCCAACGTGGACAGACATTATTTATAAATGACATTTCTTTTAAGTTCTAGACCTCACTTTATGACTTTTCTCTCAGACATAACATTGTTGGCCAGATCATTATTTAAATGTCATTTTCTCAATGGGTTTGCATAAGGATTTCCCTTTCATTTTGCTTTAGATTGTTCAATTGTATTTATCAAAGTGATACACTTCGTAGAGATTAAACATCAATTGTGTCAGCTTTACTGGAGCTGGCATGTCTAAAAACACAGTTGACATTTAATTTACTGACAAATATCTATGATGAAATTTTTTGCCTTGCCAACCTCCCTGTTATGTAGCAGGCAGAGCCTTTTTACCACTGCACTGATGGTATTTTACCATCATCCATAACCAGATATGCTAATCTTGTTTTTTTATTTACTTGCATGTTCAAAATCAGCGAATCCAAAAGACCTTGACAACTTCCCAACCATCTTTACACAAGAGTTTTGATATACCAATGCACTTTTAAAATTAAATAAAAACTGATAAACTTAGATCAATTTCTACTTATCAAAAAATATGTTTCCCTGGAAAAGCAACATCATCGTCTGCCATTTTAGCTACTTTTTTTTTAGCAATTACGTTGTAAAATGCCACTTAATTTTAAAATATACCTTTCTAAACCACCCTGAATGCTCTTCTGAACTTCTTCGACTTTAAATATCCATATTGTTTTGTGCTCCAGGACTACTGAGAATTCAAGATTAAACAGCTGCGTTGTAGGGGTTTTGAGAGAAGTGTGTCCTGATATATATCTGCTTGCTGCTGTTCCAGAGTAGGAAACCAGGTGACGACAGAAAAGTGCACACTCTCAATCAATGCAGAGGGCATTATAATTGTTTTGAGATGCAGAGGAGGCAAATGTCAAGTGCAGACGGCTTGTCTGATGTTAGAGCATAAAAGAGCCTTTGAGAAGTGAGGCAGTCAAGGCTTCGTTGGACGGTTCTCCGTAGTGTAATCCCACCCGCATCAACGTGCAGCTTTTATTTAAAAGCTGATCTGAAAACAGATCATTGAGACAAAGATTAATTTTCAGCAGAGAGGCAGGAGGTGCCCCGTGACACTTGCATCCCCCTTACCCTTTACGCAGCTGTGGGAGGAAGCAGGTAGGATCTTGTGCCAGCTGGGGTGGGCGTAATCCGAGCTGTCAGCGCATCACCGGTGATGTGGGTTTCATCATTTGACCAAACCATGGCGACCAACTCTGGTATAGATATAAATAGGTTGCAATGTTGTTCATGAGAGAAGGCTGTACAAACTGTAATGTATGTTGTAGGATTTTTATCTCACGGACATTTAAGCCATGCAAGAGTTTGTTACAAGGGAGTTCTTTAACCCCCCCAAAAAAATAAAATAAAATTGATTCAAAATTAGATGATTTTGATAGAGTGACTTTGAAATACTCTAAGACTCTAGAATTGTCCACACCAAAATGATCTCAAGGGGCCAAAGGCTTTACTTTAGTCAACCCTGCTTTATAATTCTCCTCTTTTTGTGACTTCTTTGCTTTTTCAAGAAACTATGCTTGGGTTGTACTTCAGCAGAAATAAAAATACAAAGTGTTAACTGTTCACCAATAGTTGATTTTGGTCCTTTTCCACTTACCAGGGAGGAAATAATACACCAAAAATATGTACAAATGTTTAACAATTGCTTTTCTGAAAATAAAGAGGGTGTAATATTTGCGTTAGATTTGTGCGGATGTATTTTGCTGACATTCAGTAAACTGCGAATGCTTCATGTCTTTTTTTCCACTAGGTAGTGGGAGAGTGGCGCTTCAGCAAGATCCACTGTGACATATTTGTCACCCTTGATGTGATGATGTGTACAGCAAGCATCCTCAATCTATGTGCCATCAGCATCGATCGGTAAGTTTGATGTTGTAGATGTGCCAAGTGTGGTCACTCATAATTGCAGGATGGAAATCAATGGAAATATTTAGCTTCTTTCTGCATAATAAAAAAATAAATCCCTACCTCTGGGCGCATGACTCGCCAGGCCGTTGTGTCTATTTACAGAGTAAATGGCCTTTTCAGACATGAATTTCACTCTGCACACAATCTGAAAATGAAACATTTGTTTTTAATGAGGGACCACCAGATGTCCCACAGATATAACATGAATAGACCTTTTTTTTAAAAAAGAAAAAAGAAAAAAAGTTTTTTCAACTATGAAGACAGCATAAGCCAGTGAAAATGTCAGGTATCACAGAGTATCTACCAGTAAATTTAAAAACATTTTTTACAAAAACGATCTTATATTGTAGACAAAATCATGTGAAGGAGTTCAAACTTCGGGAAAGAGAAAAAATATTAATACACGATTTTTAGTTCAGCTGTGTTTTCAGTTTGAAACTTTATTGTCAGCCAATCACAACAATCAAAACCTAAACCATAATCTTTTGGTATTGAAATCAAAAGTCACACCAGGAGCTTTAGAAAACAATACATTAACTAAAACATAGATTATAATACAAAATGTTTTTTTTTTTCAAGCAGAGCTGTAATCTAGGGCTTATAAAACAAAATCTAACCGAAATAGCAGCAAACAATCTAGATAGCTGCAAACCAGCAACATAACAAGTAAAAGCCAAATTAAAAGACCCTTAATCTAAAACCCGGGTCACTTTAAAGCTACCCAGCCGACAAACAAAACGCAGCAGAACAAATACAGGCTATAAAATGCCACGTCAAGTCAAAGCTACCTGGCACATTAAAGCCTTGCTTTCTTCTCCTTTATTTTGACATGAACACTGCTCTGATTGCCTCATGTAGAAACGCTATAATTAAATGTATTTCTGGTGTACGCCCTTTTCTGTGCTAAATTTCAGATGCATTAGTTCACTGGTACAGTATACTGCCCATTTTATGGTAGTGTTTAAGATTTCATTGCTTGATTTGACAAGACTTTTAATTCAAGGGCAGCTCTTTACATGACTGAACTTTCAAAGTCCCACATTCTCACCAGAACACAGTGGATGAAAAATCTATTTCTATTGATTTTTGTGGATTCAGACTGAAAGGTAGAGGTGACAAAATCCTTTCTCTGGTGGCCTTTAATCTGAGGAACTGTCTTGCCTTTTTAACGAGAGCTGGTCAGACCATTTAAAACCAATTTCTTCTCTCTGCCATTTAATCCTAGCAGAGCAGAGTCGTGTAGGCTTTTATTGTGCATGTTCATTGTTTTTTTGCTTTGTTTATTGCAGTTATGTGTTTTCACTGATTTGGAATTTGTCAATAGTAAATTTCACACAGCGAAGCATGTTGTGTTTGGCTGCAGCTGCTTTAAAATTTGATTTTGAAACCCTCTTTTATGCGGTCGATCAATAATTATTTGTAGTAAACAAAAGGTAAGTGCTTCAGGGTGTGAACAGCTGGCACGGTTTTGTGTAATTTTATGCTAAATTTACACTTTTTGTACATGGCAGAGCTTTAGCCAGATGGTCTTAAAAAGTCATTAAATTGTCTGGTCCTGCTCAACTGTTCCATGCAAGTTGCATCAACAATTGCATCAGTACACATTCTGTGATTTCCAATTGCCTCATCGCAGAGCGTACATCTCTTTTACATTTTCAAAATCTAAGGAAAAGACACGAAATGAAACTGAATGTATTTTCCTTTTTGCTGAATTCTACCATAGGGATGCAGATTAAAAACATAATATGGCATACAACAACTTAATACTTTGAAGCCATCATGCAGACTCATTCAATAAATTAGAATATTACTGAAAAGCCTGTTTAGCTTAGGAACTTTATCACTAAGTGAAACACATTATATAGATTAATTACACACAAACGAATGTTGGAAACCCATATATATGTTAATAATGATAATTTTACACTTAAACGGAAACGTGACATTTAAAATTAGAATATTACATCAGACCATTAAAAAGACATACTTAATACAGAAATGTGGGGTTAATGCAGTTAAACAAGCAAAGTATGTTTAATACTAGATGTTAAGCATATTTTTAAATTAATAAGTATGTGCAATAGCAACCTCAAAGGTTATTATTTTCAAAAGGTCCTTTTAGTATGACATTCTGTATGTCAATAAAACTAAGAAAAGCCTCCTTATTGATTATGTTAGACTTAATATAATTCTTCATTGTGAAATTTCCAAACAGCTTGGGCTATTTTCTTCAGGATCAATCTGAGACAGCAAGTTTCTAAATGTGGATAAGAAGGACGTCTTAGAAACTTGCTTTGTTTGCATGTTAAAGGATGTAGCCTGGTCAAAAACAACTACAGTGTTCCCTTACAGTGACTCCAGACGATTATATCAGTCATTATCTGTAGCACGATATACCACCTATCCTCTTAATTAATATTATTCAACTAATCATCTTAAACTACTCAAAATTTGTATTATTTGCTTAAAAAATACGGTACATGGTTCTGAAGTAAACAAAATAACTGATGACATTTCACTCTTATTCACTGTGGGCACATTGAAATTGTGTCACTGACTTGGAGAGAGTATTTTGATTCTTCTCCTTAGTCATAATAAAGCGTAGTACTAAAAATAAATATATGAACCATTTCCTTCAGCCCCAGTAAAGCATCAACTGTGTTATGGTTTTTACTTCTTAAAATCTGGGAATTCATCCAGGAACTCAGATGAAGACCTGAGTGGATGCTCAAAAGTGTTTTTTTTCCCCCCTGTTTTATTTGAATAAGACAAACTAAGAGAAACTCTCAACTATTGATTGCAATTCTCCTGAGATAGTGGTTCAAGATAGCTCAAAACCAGGTTGACACGACCAGGTTTGTGTAAGGAAGAGCATCAGAAATATAATGACGAATTTCTAGTGATTAGTAAATTACATTAAATATTCTTTTTCTCTTCAAGTAGAAGAAAAACAATTTAATAATATCATAATTTTCTCCTGTTGTGCTGATTTTGGATTCATTTATCCTAAGCTGTCGGAGATCAGATCTGGTCTCAGTGGGTTTTTTTGTTTTGGGTTTTTTTAATGGATGGCAGGAATGAAGAAACAGCAGAGATGTGTGTGAGATTAAGACTTTTTCTCAGTTTTAACGCTTGGTTGAGATCCTTCAGAGAACTACTAGGATATAGTGGGAAGATCACAAACGTGGAACTCGCATCACAGTCACATGTGGTTTATTAAAAACAATGATTTATTGCAGTAGCTTGGTTCAGCAATTCAAACATGATATGGATTAATTACACAGAGACAAATGTTTTCAAGCAGTTCTTTCTGCTAAAGATGCAGAAGTCCTGCTTTTGGGGTGATGAAGCCAAGACAGGTTTATTTGTGCAGCACGTTTCCTCGACAGGGTACTTCAAAATACTTTACATGATGAAAACAAAGGAGGTCAGACAAACATTACTTCGGAGAGACATAATAGAGAAAAGCAGTAGAAAATTGGAATACAGAAAAAAAAAACAACATAGTGAAGAATATCAAGCTCAAGGCAAAACCCCAAGTTTAAATCTAAAGTAATCTAAAGTATAATATTACTAAAATAAAAAAAAGTGTGCTCTTTGAAATAAGGAATATGGTGGCACACCAATTTGTGGTTAGGCTGCTGCTGTTCCAAATCCCTTCCCCTTCGTCGTAATATCACTAAAACTAACACACAGTTAGTTGTGAGAAGATTGAACAACCGGATTTGTTGCACTGGAGGAAACTCACCGCAGCACCATTCACTGAGCTCCGGAGAGTGATCCATTCTTTCACAAATATTTGCATAAGCAGCATGTCAAGGTGCTGGATTTCATACCCCTGTAGACATGGAGGTAGTGTGTAAACCTGATTTCCATTTAGATGTTCAACTGTGAATATTAACGAACTGATTCTGGCCTGGGTGAATTAAATTTAGAGCTTGAACAATACTGATTATAGCAGTTCTTAAAGTACATTTTCTACCTTGGGTAACGGTGACACTGTACTTTAAGTCCTAACCTTGTCAATACAAGTGAAAAGAAAAGCAAGATCCTGTACCTCAGAGCTCATGAGCTCTTCTGAGATTTTGGACTACAGATCTTGGTCTCAGTTTAGATTTTTTGTGCTGTTGCCACTTACCAAATTTCATACTGCGATGTAAGATATTTATATCTAAACCAGAAGTGTCTGAGGACGTAACCGAAACACATCGTAACATAAGTGGGAAGATTATTTTGTCCTTTTTTGATTGTCTATGCTGAAACAGGGAAATATTGCTCCACGTACCAACATGTCCATTTCATTTTCTGAACTGGATTCACACTGATTGGTAAAGGCTCGTCCGGCTGCCGAGGGAGTAGCGATAGTTGCCATGGCTTTGTCTCGACATGCAGACTTATTGTCTCTGAAAAATTAGCAGTTGCAGTTGTTAAACATCTCTGGCTGGATGTGTTTTAATATAACGGTCGTCTGAAACAACAGCCTCGAAGCCATTAAAAAAACGGTGTGTGTGTGCGGTCCTTGAATTCTGCTCGGCAAAGATACCCGATGTGTTGTTGCAAATTATCCAATTTAATTAAGTAGTGCCAGTAAATTAAAGCAGATCACGAGCAGCCTGCTCGTTTCAAGTTGGACTTTTTGGGAATAAATTTGCGTTGTCCTTTTTGCTAAGTTAACTTCCAGAATATGTATTACAATTCCAAGTGCAAGACATCCCCCATATTTTCTTTTTATAAATTTCCACCCTGCTTAATTTTGCATTATTTTCTGCTTGGCTGCATGTTTGGAGTCCACATGGCAAATAAAAAGTCTAGCACGGTCACACATGGAGACGATTCCGGCTCTTATTGAAAGCAGTGAATAAGAATGAAGGATGACTCCCGCATTTGGAGGAAGATCTGGTTGATCTGAATAATATCATGGTTGATTCCTGTTTGTGCATATTGCAAGCTAACATGTAGGAGGACAATGGCTTCAGCATTTACATGTTGGCCGTTTTCCACTGAACTGCGTAAGCTTGCTGCATATTTGTGAATATACACAGAAGAAGAGGGTTGAGTGTGAGTTGATCTAAAGTCTCCTCTCCTTGCTTCCGTGTATTTCTGTTTCCACCCATAGGAGACTGATTTGTGAAAGCCCAGATAATAGCTCGGGATAAATAGGTGTGCTTTTATCAGTTTAGCGGCTCTGGGAAGCAATGAAACTTGTTCGCCGAAACACTGTTTGCTGCTAAATCTTCTGTGAATGCAATCATAAAAAGGATGAGGACATTAGTGGGGAATTGAGTCTTTGCTCTCTCTAACAATGACCGGTCACTTATTTAGAAACAGAAGATGAAACTGTCTTAATTTAGGAGGTGATAAGAGCACACACACACACACACACACACACACACACACACACACACACACACACACACGCACACACACACAGAAAGTATGATTCATGATAAGACTAATTAATTTCTTAGTGGTGTTTTTATCCTTTTTTCTGTTGCTACTATATAAATAGAACAAATTTATGACTTAATACTGAATGAAAGTTCAGTACAAGTTCATTTATAATTTTTTTAATTCTTTTTAAATTGTATACACACTCAAAAAATATTTTAAGAGGCATTCAGCCTTTTCTCCTTTGCAATACCGGGACATATTTCTAATCTTGTTTGCTTTTAAAAACCTTGTACATATATTATATTAATATAAATGTACAAAAAGTCCCTTACTGTAGATGAAATGCTCTTTTTTCTTATCAGTCATAAATTTTATTTAAAAAAACAACCAGAAATTCCCAAATAGCGTGTGATCTTTAATTAAAGAATGTTATGTTATAAATGTATTTAAAAGACCTAGAAATATCTAAATTGGTGTGCAGTAATCAGTGGAGACAAGTATTTAATGGTCACTTATATCAAAATGCTACCAGGTAGCTGTGGCTACAGTGTAGTAGCGTGTGAATGTGTGCGTAAATGGTTGAACGACTGAATGTTGTGTAACGAGCTTTGGGGTCCTCTGGGCTAGATGAAGCGCTGTACAAGTAGAGGACATGTGCCATTTTAACATTTAAGGGGAAGAGTGGGGAACGGGAATGTGTGCCAAAAGTATATAAGTTGATACAATGAAAGGCAATTACCAACAACAAAAAAGTACTTTAAAAACCATATCATGAAGCTTTCCTTCTCATGTCACCTTATATATGTTCAAAATAAACCTAATGTAGTTTTGATGTTGCACATAAGCATTTAATAACATTTTAGTCTTACTACAGGGGTCGGTAGCTTTTAAAAACCAAACAGAATTACCAAAAACCAGAGATTAAGGAACTATAATACATTTGTTAGCAATAACAACCCAACTTTATTGAGCCTAAATGTTTTTTTTTTGTTTTTTACTTTAGATTTAATTCATTGCTATTCTAAGAGTGTATTCTTGTCAGTCTCGTGTTGTTTAATTATTTTTTGCTAAATTGGATAAAATCTGTTCTTGCAAGTTCCATCCTTTACACCTCTAAATTTGGGAAGTGAATCAGATTTTTTCGAGGTGTCAGGGTTCCAGATGGGTGTGTCTGCATGGGATTAGCGAAGACCCTGTCGTTTTTAGGAACTCCCACATGCTGTCAGGAAGGAGACGATATTGATGCTCTTAAAGCGTTCATATTCTTTAATATTTGAATTAATAAATGATGGGTCTGAATCCGTTGGATAAATGAATTTACTGGACTTTTTTCTTTAACCATCTTTAAATGGATTGTAGCTGAGAAGTAATATTGAAGCTATATTTCTCCTTTCATTTTATTAAGTGTGCATAATCTTAAAATGTGTATTAATACCTTACTATATCATTTAGGGTAAGCAATTTATCAACTTTTTTTATGTTTTATTTTGTTTTATTCAATTTCTAATGGTATTACCTATGAAACATTGTTATATTGTTCCATTTTTATTTAATTATGTAACTATGAAAGCAGGAAACATTTATTTATTTTATGCATCACATCAATGGTATTTAGTCTCCAAAAAGCCCAAACTACTTGACTTTAAGCATGAAGACTCTTTATCTGGTCAACAAATCAGTGAATAACACACAGTAAAATGCTATTCATTTCCTGGTATTTACAACAAGTGCACTAATAAGGTCAAATAACGGGGCAAGGTTAAATGATAAGGTCGTTCTTCTGACATGAAAAAAACAAATTTGTGCTTTACAGTTTCTCATTCTGATGTGAACTGAAGCCTGCAGCACCAGACTGTTTCCAAAGGGCCAGTCCGACATCCAAAAGGATCTGATCACAAATGACAGGCAACATTTCAAGTTTAACCCACTTGCAGTCTTCATGTTCTCTACTGCGCTTCGGGCAAAAAAAAAAAAATCCCACCAAGTGAAAAAAAAACAAAAAACAAGCACAAGCAGGTAGCAGAAGGATGAACATATTAAAATAATGAAGAATTTCAGATTACGTGCACAAACAAGAAATTTAAATTTAGTTTCAGTTTTACCTTGGAGGACTTACAATAAAGGATAAGAGGAAGATTAAGGTCATGTATGTGTGTGTACAAGCATTTTATTTTTCTGTAAAGAAAATAAAAAAAGGGGGCTTGTTGTGGTAGTTCATATGCATACTTTATTTCGCAGCAAAGTAGCTGACTAACTTTCCCCACAGGCTATTAATGTTGTACTGAAAAAAGGTGTCTGGCTACATGATAATATGGTGTTATTTTTTTTCCCCTTTGCTTTCATCTTAGATACACAGCGGTGGCAATGCCGATGCTGTACAACACGCGCTACAGCTCCAGGAGACGAGTCACCGTAATGATCTCTGTTGTCTGGGTTCTCTCCTTTGCTATATCATGTCCCCTGCTGTTTGGCCTCAATAACACAGGTAAGAGGGAGTTGAATACAAATCTTCTCTACGGTCACTTTCGTACATTCTGTGTATTTGTCTGACTTTTACGCAGGCAGCAATAGTTCCACGTGGCTTCAGGTGCCATTTATAGAAACACTAATGTCATTTTTTAATAAGCTTTTACTTGAAAGATTCACCTTATGTCGTCTGAGCCTCGGTCCTTCAGGTTGGTTAATATTTAGTTGCAGTCAGTCAAACCTTTGTTTCACCAGGCTAAACGTTAAGTTATTTACAATAAGTCTGAAAATGCCGAATATTTAGCACTTTTAGGCTCGCATGCATTAACTAACTATAGATACTTATGTAACTCCCATCTCCCAAGAAAAGAACAGAGAAAAGCCAATATAGGGCTTGTGTGTGTGTGTGTGTGTGTGTGTGTGTGTGTGTGTATGCTACTGTATTCAGTCAATAGAAACAATCAGGTCTAAGTCGTGGGTTCAATTGTATAACATATGGATTGAATTTTTTTTTTTTAACATAATTTGATTCATTTGAAGCATATTTAGAACTCATGACCTTTACGGACATATTTGAAGATTCCAGGATCAAATTTAAACAAAAGATTAGATTATTTCCTGGTTTTCATAATTTTTTTGGCCTTTTAACACCACCAGTTGGTCCAGCATGTTTAATTCTGTTCACGCATGCTGGACTCTTGGAACCTCTTTGCTGGCAAAACCCCGGACGACAGTGAAATTGGCAATTCAGCAGTGGCAGCAAGCTCTACGCAATACAAACCTAAAACCTACGTCCAGTTTTATGAGGAAAAAATTAGGGGAACAACCTGTCTATGTGCTTGGTCTGTCCATTGCTTTGAGCAAGCTGCAACAATTATAAGCTGCAGCATCTTTGCAGCGAGTGAGACAAGTGTTTAAAAAGTAATTTGATTTTCAAAACCAAAACACAACCCCCAGTTTAAGCAAATATGTCTTCCTCTCTTCAGGACATGCAGCCTGAAGTTTGTCATTCACCTTGAGCTTGTCTCCACAGCAACCCGCGATGCATCTCTCTGTGTCATCGCCAACCCTGCCTTCGTGGTGTACTCCTCCATCGTGTCCTTCTACGTACCCTTCATCATTACTCTGCTGGTTTATGTGCAAATTTACGTGGTCCTGAGGAAGCGCAGGAAACGTGTGAACACAAAGCCAAAGCGGCGTGTGTGTCAGCCTGCTGACACCGATGTAGCAACTTCACTGAGGGTGAGCGGCTTCGAAATTATGGCTCCTGTTTGCAGCTTGGCAGCTTTATTGATTCAATATGAATGAGTTACGCCTTTGTTACGCGAGAGCTCTTTATTTTTATGTGATATTTTACCGCTTTGAAACAACAGTTTCTCCACACATTATTTAATGTAAACATGCGGGTACAGACAATATCCTGTACTTGAAGTTTACATGCCTCTGCAAATCAATAATCTTTTCAGCTCAATTACATCTGACAGTTTTAAAACAGGCTGTGTCTGCAATTGGCATTTAGCTAAATTGCAACAATTCACAAAAATAAAAACATGACGTGGGACCAGATTATTATTATTATTATTATTTACATCAAACTTAAATTTTCAGCAAAAGTTGTGGTATATGTTATGCATATGAGGATGCAATGTTAAATGTGCTTTAGCTTTGTTACTTATTAAAATGGATTAAATGTAATGTACCTTGTCATTTAGTGGCTATTGATTTTCTCAACATAAAGAAACTTGCAGAAACTCTTGTTTCGAAACAAACCTTTAGTCTGATTCTCATTATGCGCTGCCAATCAAATATAGATAATATATATGAATATAAGATGTAATAAAATAAATTTGTCACTTTTCTGTGAAGCTACATTTTTTCAAATCAATTGAAAGATCCTATTGTTGCGAAACAACACCCTCTCTTTCCCACTCACCCCACAAAAAAAACTAAAAAACTGTCATCATATCTGACCTCACATCCACTATTATTTGCCTGTCTGTTCTTAGACAGCCCTTTAGTCGGGGTTTTGACATCGTACCCTCTCCTGGCCTCACACAGCTGTTTCTGTTGCAGGATAAGTGCACTCATCCAGAAGATGTAAGGTTGTGCACCATGATTGTGAAGTCCAATGGAAGCTTACCTGCCAACAAGAAAAAAGTGGTATCTTCTCTTTTTCTGTCACTTTTGTTTAAAATTGCTTGAGTCTCATTTCTGTTCAAGATTCTTCTTTTTGAAAAATCTCTAGACTTGCAACTAATGCTGTTGTGAGAGTCAATATGTTTCTAATTAGTCAGCATTTATTTTTTTTAGTCCAACTCTTCTTTCTAAAGGCCTACCTGTTGTATGAAACATGTTTACATTTTTAATTTGCGTACCTGAAGACAACATTGTGCTAACAGCTTCCAGTGCATTGCAAACAATACCCATCAATAATTATCTGTGGTCAAAATCATTATTTATATGACACTTGTAGACCCAGTAGATACTGATAAAGTATATTGACTATTATACAACACTTTTTAAAATAACCTAAAAACCCAATTCTTTAGAGCTGCCTTTGATTCATAACATTATTTGTCTAAATTTAATGCTTGTTGCTTTTTTGCTGTTGTCAACATATTTAATTATTATATTTTGCTTTTATTGTGTGAAGCACTTTAAGTACCTCTCTCTGCTAAAACGTGATATGCATGTAAACTTGACTTGACTTGATATTTAAATCATCTCAAGCAGCATATTTTTCTTAACAAGATATGAAGAAATAAATCCCAGAAATCCAAACTTTTCCCTTAGTTATTCCTTTTGACTAGCTATCTACTGTGGCCCCGGGCCAAGCACCTCAAGAAGCTCCATGAAATATTGCTCAAGGCTAATTTAATAATGTGACAAAGAAGGCTGGATTCTTGGACCTGAAATATGAAAAAAAATGACACCACACCTTTGCACAAAGCAGTAGATATTTTTTATATCTTATTTTTAATGTTACCCTTTTCTTCTAATGATAAATGACGTCCTGCTTTGTCTTGTCTTGAACTTCAGATTTTCATCAAAGAAGCTGCCACCGACGGGGATGACTTGGAGCTGGATGAGCTGAACAACAGCGGCAGCAGCCAGAGGCAAAGACATCAGACACACAGTGCCCTTGGAGACACTCCGGCCACTAGCCACCAGCAGCTAATGCCCAACAAGGCCAACGCTAGCCCCACCTCCACGCCACCCACACCCCCCGAGGACGGCCACAAAGCAGAAAAGAACGGCGAGCCCAAGGAGGCCCTGGCTGACCCAGCACCAGTTGTAGCCAAAGCCTTCCAGACACAGGCGCTACCTAATGGCAAGACTCAATCCTCTGTCAAAAACATGAGCAAGAGGAAGATCTCCCAACAGAAAGAGAAGAAAGCCACTCAGATGTTAGCCATTGTCCTCGGTACGCTTCATCGACTTCATGTTTTTTGGGTCTTTTTTTTTGTTTGTTTGTTTTGGGCTAACATTCTCAGTTTTTGTGTAGGGCTGTCAGAGTTTTTAAAGTTACTGAATCTAATGTTAAGCAGCCTTGCTGTCATGATCAGATGTTAATTAGATTAGATCCAACAAGCGTGTCATACTGTGTATGTGAGAAATCAGTTTGTACAGCCCTGCAGTTACGTAGATATTTCAAAACAAATCACTCTTCACCATTTTCTACTGGTGTTAATTAAGCGTAATTAGCATGGTTGAGCTTACCAACAATCGCCTCTGTGTACGGAGAGACTATTTAACTTTAACTGAGATTTCTGAAACACTGCCAGCATTTCTCACCACCAGAGAGTTTGGCTCAAAGGGATCAAACACATCTTGCAGTCTTGCATGCAGCTCCACAGGTGCCTTACCACCCAACTGTGTCAGTCTGAATGACAAGTCTTGTCAGAAATTCCCCCCTCCTATTTCATTTTTAATACCTCATGATACTAAATATAGCTAATTTTTATTCTTCCCATAATAATCTCTTCCACACTAAAGAGTGGTGGATTATTTGATTGGAAGACATTACATTTTTATGTTGCTAATCAACTTCTTGCTGCTCAAGTTCTTTCAGGCATAAAACTGTGAAGTTACAGAAATATATCTGTGTCTGTTGCCTGTGCAGTAGCTGAAGTGACCCAATTCTGATTTTTTTTTTTTGTCAAATCAGATTTTTTTTTTGTCGTGACCGTTCACACTGCCAAACATATGCGACCTGTATTGTATGTGTTCTCGAGCAAACGACCTGAAAGTGACCGGCCTGCGCACTAGAGGGCGCAATAGCGTCAGCGTTCTCAGTGTTCTGCCAACCGTCATAAAAAGAAGAAGTGCTCAGTGTTTGCTGAAGTAAACATGGAGGAGGCTAACGGTGGAGCTTAGCTTACACATTTGAAGTTGTTGTCCGACCGGAGCAGCATATTAACAACTTAATCCTCATTATAGTTGAAAAAAAAAAAACGTAGTTGTTTTTCTCCCGCTTGCCCATATTATGACGCAGAATAGTGACATTTGTCGAGTATCAGTGACGTTCAGGTCGGATGAATGCGACCTGGACGTTAGGTCGCATTTGAATTGGATATGTATTGGATATGGGTCGCACTCGAAAATAGTCCAACCTGTGCTGTTCGGACTGTCATGAAAAGATCAGATACAGGTCGCATTACGTCAAAAAGAAAAATTGGAATTGGGTCACTTTAGGCTGCAGTGTGAACGCATGAGCAGAAGTACAAACTTTCAGTAGCCAATATCTACAGACCTTGAAAACTCAGGTGTCCTTCAGGCTGGAGAGAAATTGGACAAATCATAGCTGTCTGTCTGGCAATCCACTGGTCAGGTTTATTAGCTTTGGTAGATGCGCTGCCTCTTGTCTGAAAATTGGTGCAGGACGGGTTATATTGTGGAGCATATCTTGACATTCCTGACTCATTCCTGTAACATGTCTGCAAACAATGTACATAAAGACATGGATGTCCCAGTTTGGATTGCACTTAACTGGCCTTCACAAAGTCCTGACCACAACCTGATTGACCAACTTTGGTATGAAGTAGAGCAAAGATCTTGGCTAAAAGTTTTAAAATGTCTTTAAACATCCTTTAAACTTTCTGGAAAGACTTCCTAGAAGAAATGTATTAATTAAACTAGATTTAGTACAAATTTGTTTGTTTAATTGAAATATTATATTTACTTGAATAAAAAAAAAAGCTTTATCAGTTATCTTAATGTATATATTCAATATGACTTCGACTAGGAGGTATCTTGTTAAACTTCATATTTAAGGTTGTGTAGTGATCTCTAAGCATAACATTGTTTTGATGAGTCGTCGTGATTTCAGTATTAAGCAAAAATAATGGTGACTAAATGTTTTTTTTAGACTCAAGCAGTTCTAATCAAACCTCTTAGGGAACACAGCTTGAAACTGATAGCTAAATTGTTATTTAGGTTCTAATTAGCAACAGGACATTCTGTCACTGAGCTGTTCTACATTTTTGTCTAAGTCTCCAACATGTAGTTGGCTGCCTGTGTGAGCATGTTGTAGAATAATACAAAAAGAAAGAAAAAAAAAAGAAATCAAACTGATGCAAGAAACGGTAATGATTTCTGTGCTCTGAGAGCAACTTTTGTTTGCAAACCCATATTCAGGTCTAATATACAGCAAGGCCTTGACTTTGTTTTCTCTCTCTCACTTACATTGTTTCTCTCTTATTATCTCCTCAGGTGTATTCATCATATGTTGGCTGCCATTTTTCATCACCCATATCTTGAACACCCACTGCACCAAATGCAAAGTTCCCGCTGAGATGTACAACGCTTTCACTTGGCTGGGCTACGTGAACAGTGCTGTAAATCCCATCATATACACCACCTTTAATATCGAGTTCAGGAAGGCGTTCATTAAAATCCTGCACTGCTAAGCTGCCGCATCCCTTACAGATCAGACTGAGGGAAAGGGCACAAAATAAAGGGTCTGGCAAATACCTCATCCTGTGAAAGGAAAATGCACCACATGGGGGGGGGAACTGAAAAGTTACTAAAAAACTGGCAGTGTCTTTTTGGAAGGCGCGTTGATTATGTGTGTGTGAGTTGTTTGTGGAGTCCTGTTCTCCAGATAACTGAATGTAAAACAAGAAAAGTCTGTAACAATGATCTGTTTATGGAGAAAAAAACAAACAAAAAAAAAACTAACACTATTCTCTAAAATCATTGTGTGTGTTATGTAAGGAGCCATCTGTGTATACCACACACATGCAAGTAGCATACTGCTATTTATTGTGTGCGTACTCCATGTTTCCACGACGGAAAAGCTACGACGTCAGTGTTCATCGCAGTGTTGATATCGATGCATCTGGTCTTACTCTTGGAATCTCTTACGGGTTGGGAATGTGTCGGGAAAAGGGAGGATTTACTTACTGTACAATGTGACGATGCCAATATTTGCAATTTTGCATTTTATAAATAACCTGATATTGTATCTTAATGAATCAGAATATCATTGAGAAATTAATTTCTTTCATTAATTCAGTTCTAAAAGTGAAACTTATAAATTCATTACATGCAGAGTGATATGTTGTATGTATTTATTTCTGATCATTTTAATTATTATGGTTTGCAACTGATAAAAACCTGAAATTCACTTTCTAAGAATTGTGGTTTACTAAAAAAGTAACGTCCACAATACTTTGTCTGAGCTACTACGCGGTTACTCTGTCAGGTTAAACTCAATAACATAGAGGGATGCCATATTCATTTTTAGTAAAACACCAAGTGCTACACACTTTCTCCTTCTACACAACTTTCCCTCCGTTTGCTAGGATAGAATACTACATGGTCAATCTTAAATATTTTGTCGAACAAAATGTTATGTTTTTATTAGCTGTAAGCCATAATCATCTTAATTAGCAGAAATAAATGTTGGGGTTGTATTACTCTTTTCTGTAATGACTATAATTGAGTCTCACTTTTTGAATTTATATTTTGACAGAATTAATCTTTTGATAATATTTTATTTATTGAGATGCATGTATTATTATTATTATTATTATTACCATAAATATTATTTTCATTTTCTGTATTGTACATAGTTTTCATAACACATTACCTGTGAATATATGCCTGCAATGGAAAAGTGATGCATGCTACACTGCTCCTCTACTTGACTTTTCATGAGATGTATGTTACAAGACATAGCAAAAGATCTCCAATAAATGAAAATAAAATGCATAGTTAAGTGCCACGCAAATGTCGCTGTTTGCTGTATGTGTCAATACAAGCTAAATTATAATTTAAAACTGTCAATGTTTGGTAGTCTTTGTTTGATTAATGTAGCTGGCTTTGCGTTGCTGCAGCTGAGTTGTTTTATGGCAAACTAATGACCTGTATGTGGAGTTTGCAGCTCCCAGGTTTAATTATTTGGATGTGTGTAAACTCCAAAGTGGCCCCCCAGGGCCTCTGCAAGTGCGAAGAATGAGGTTAGGTCGATGCAACAGAAACAAAAGCTGCTGCAATAAATCACTGAATACTGTTTGGAGTGACACATTTTCAATGTATTCAGTACAGCCTTAAAGACACTATCAGTAAGAGCCAATGTGTATTTAAGCATCTCTGTGCTAAGAGAGGTGGCAGCATTTAAGATGATGTGATTTTACAATATTTTGCACAGTATGAAAATGAGTTTTCCATTAAAAATTGTAAATGCCAATTTAATTTTCCTTTCTGATCAAGACCCAACTTCAAGAATTGATATAGAAACTATAGCTTCTCATAAAAATCCCGGAATACTTTCCCAAATATTATCTAGAATAACAAACGTATCAATGATCCTAGGTTAAATTATATTTTTAAGGAAAAACGGTATCTGCAATTTGAAACAATAATAGGAGTACATACTAGAAAACTTCTGAAGAAATTTAAACAGGGCCTGCCAAAGTTGGAACCCAACGTTCTTATGCTAAAAATTAGCAATATAAAAATGCATATAAATATTCTATTAAAAATGCTAAAAATATTTCAGTCTTTATGTTATAGAACATATAAAGCTAAAATTAACATATAAAGCTTAGTGCAGTGGTTTTAGTCTGTCATGCAGGGCCTGGTGCAAGGTGGTATGCTTTGACTCAGAAGCAGAAAAATGACAGCCGTCTGCACAACTATCCACGATGCAGTTTCTGAGTGGCAAGTCGACAACAAACACTTGTCTTTTCCAGCAGCCATTGCACAGTGCATGCAGTGATTAAACCATCTAACCAACCGTGACATTATTATTTGGGATGTTTTCGAAACAGTTAATTTTACAGGGACCAAAAATATTAATTTATTGTCAGAAAACTATTAGATTTTCTTAGCATTTGCACCCGTTCAAGAAGCAGTGGAGACCCTAACGGAAGTACAAAGAACAATAGTACTAGTGTAACCATGTGAGTGATAACTAAAAGCAGTTTATACTGACAAAACCAGACAGACAACACATATATTGTATAGCCATATTCATTAAATTAGAAAATGCATTCTGTTGCATTAACAATACATTTTGAAAAGACTTTGATATAGTATTGCATTAAGCCAACCTTTTGCACTGGTCTGATGTAATACTGTAATTTTATATATTAAATCATTTTATTAGTGAAAAATTAACAAATGTAAAGACACTATGTGGATTTAATGTGTTTCATTTAGTGAACTGAGATAATGAAACAATAACATTTTTCAATAATATTCTAGTGTGTTGAATATAAATCTGTAGTATTAGTTAGGTTAAGCGATTACTCTTTAAATCTTATTGAAGGTGTAATAGAAGTTCGATCATTTTCTGCTCATTTTTCTTCTGTCCATCAACAGCCTGGTTGTTGACGCCTCTGTTGTTGCTGCTGCCGCAGTGCTGGCCGTGATTCTGATTGAATTTCTGATCGTATTAGGGAAACGGTAGAACGTTGGCAATTCAGTTCCAGGCGTCAGTTCCCCTTAAGCCCTCAGGGCTCCAGTTAAAGGATTACTAAAGCTCCTTTCTTTGTGTTTTTAGCTATGGCACTCACACCTCCTCTTTCTGGACCCAACGTGCCCCAAATATAGTTTTAAATGCTGCATGCTGAAATGACACATGACCTGACTCTGATACTTCTCTCTACAACATTTATGATGTTGCACTCTGCATCGCCGGGTCTTCTGAGCAGAATATCAAAGACAGAGCGAAGAAACGAGGATGGAAGAGTTGTCAGTCTGCTGTGAACGAAGTAAGAGGCTGCAGCTTGAAACATGGGGTCCATATGAAAGCCTTTGTTATGCCAATCATCCGTTTTCCTTCTGCCTTTAGTCTCCAGTCAGTTTTTTCCCCCTCATCCCCACAGTACATTTCATACTGTGAGACACGTCAAGAAAAACTGCTGGGACTCTGAGTAGGATAAAGGCTTTTGTTAACTCTGTACATTTAGTTAAATAGTTAAGTTATTTTATGCACTTTAAAAAAGGCTTACAGCTTTCAAAAAATGTTCAGCACAGACTTATATGATGTGTTATAAAGTTCACGGACTGCTCACGTCATAGGTTTTGCAAAAGGTCTTGCTAATATTTTACATGATAAGAAAAGAGAAAATAATAGAAAAAAAAGTGAAGTGTGTGTTTTGAGTCTTTACATCTTGATCTGGCAAAATGTAGTATCTCTTTGCCGTCATGTTTACTTATGTAATTGCAATCAATTGTGTTTATATCTGATCTGAATTTTTCTTTATTTTTGTTCTGATCCAATAAGGAATAAATGCAATATGAGATTCAGAGAAATTAATTCATATTAAAATACTCAGAAACAAACAAACAAACAATAAACTAAAGCAGCAAATCTTTATGATGTCTGAGAAACTAATTTAGGGAGCAGACAGATTTTAAGAAAGTAAAAGATGACAACAAGAGTAATTTTGAAAGGAAAATGCATCAGGGAACAGAAATATACTGACCACAGAGAGTGAGATTGTGAAAGAAGCCAAGAGCTCAAAAAATGCAAGACAAGTCATTTCTTGTGTAAAAAAAAAAAAAAGGTAACAAATCAACTCAGCAATTTCATGACATCTGTATGGCACAAATGCATTCTCCTTTTGCTTGATATTTTTGCAGTACTTTGTAATAACTTTCCCTCTCATTAACTGTTTCCATTCACAAGATTTTTATTTTTTTAATTATCCCAGCCAATGTCAAAAGCGTTTGCACTGGTCCATCCTCATTACATAACCCAGTATCTGTTTAGGCAAAAGGTCTGAAGCTGCACAGGAGGATAGAAAATGTGACACTTCAGAATAATGCTTTTAATACTCCTTTCGAAAAGGTCAGGCTCTAACAGAAAACGACCAGAGGCTCAGAGAAGCACTTCTGGTCGGTAATGTAGAGATGAGTGCAGCCTTACTGCTTGCAATGGAGCTGTGTTTATTTGTTTTAAATCTTTGTTCTTGAATTTCTCTACAGCAGAGTTGCTTTATTTGTTCTTTACTCTGGAGACAGAGAGCTTCAAAAGTGTTTACAGTCTGATGAAAATAGTATTTGCACCCTTTCAGTTGCCTTTTGCCCTTTTTTCTTCACAACTAGATATTTTTAGTCGTACCAATTCAAATAGTAGGCACAGATACACTCAGTAAACACAAATATCAGTTTTCAAACGGTGATTTCATTTAGTGAGAGACAAAATGAAATGACTGTAGTCAAGTGTTTAACTAATAACTAGGCAGGAATATTTTAATGTGTAAAAATTTGTCCCTCTCCTCTTCATTGAATTGTTTTAGTTTAACTGCGTTGCATAATATAACAAGCATAACTTGCATGGTATGCCATAAGGTCACCTTCAATAGTTTTAATGGTTCTATTAATGACAGGAAGTCATCAGAGCCCTAAAGGAGCCTAACAGCATCATGATAACACTGGCTTGTCATGTAATCAGTTTAATGTTTTTTTTTTTATTAAATGTTGTGTGATTTAATCCCAGATATTGTAGAAGACACACTGCTCCTATTAAAGAGTTTTATTTTTGATCTAATGTGCCCTCAAAACTTTTCCCAAAACGTCCAGATGTTGCTTGTGACGCGCATCTTTATTCATTATGCAACAATGTACATAAGCTAAAACATGCAGAAAAGTGAGAAGCTTTGCTTCATTCTTAGTTAAAGGCTGAACAAAATTCTAAATATTAATGAAATAACAATCTAATAATTGCTGATTTTATTCACAGCAAGAGTTTCTCATTGTTCGTCTGATACATTTATAATAAACAGCAACTCTTTCTAAATGACATTTTCCATATTGTTGAGAAAAGTTAAAAATAAATTCTATTAAGGATGAATCAGCTTCACCCGTCATTCGTAACGTCTGTGAAGAATCAAAACTGCTAAAAGCAAGTTAAAAGTGTCAAACATCTCAGTAATGCTTTCAGACTTTCTCAAAAAAGTGTCTGAGAAAGGAAACATCGTAAGACAAGAAATAAAGTGCAGCAAACCTGATTGATTTAACGCATTTCGCGCCTTGCAAATTCTCTCACTCCAGAGCTGAACTTGACAACAAGAGGCTCAAAGAAAACCACAAAGATGTTAAACTTCTTTTCCAGTTCTCGATTCTTTCCTGCTAAAGAGCAGAAGCACAGGAAGAGGCCCACGACATTGGTAATTATTTATTCCCCAAGGCAGAGTATCAATCCAAATCTTAGCACAATCCATCAGGTCAGAAGCCTGAGGACGGTGTTTGAGCAGCGGGGTGGGCTCCTAATTGGGCTCAGAGTGAAACTGGGAGACTGAAGAAGGGCTCTCAAGTAGCAGAGCAGAGTTCTAATCACATTCTTGGAGAAATTGGCCATGTCTTCTCTCTGCATTCACTTTTCACTTCTATTTAATGTGCTCCATTGTTTTTTCTTCCTGCTTTTGCACTGTACCCTTCCCAGTTCCCAGGGGAGACATTACAGCATCGCACCAGAAACGGACAGGATTTTGTAAAAAAACAAAAAAACAAAAACAACAACAAAAAAAAAGTTACATCTGGCAGCTTTTAGTTAGTTATGCATCTTGATATCAGAGAAAGTTTGTTGATACAGAACATAGACTGTAGCTGTCTCTAGTTACTAAATCAAACATTTCTCTGTTTCCTAAATGAAATGTTTTGGCCCCTGCCAAAACATTTGCTGCATTCCTTACTAATGTGCAAAAGATGGAGGAGGTGAGAAAACAGACTGAACTGTGGTGCTAAATCCTAAATTAGATTTATTCTGAGTTGATGGTGATAAGAGTGAATTCGGATAGATGGCCCTGTCTCCAAAACGTTTTATCACCAAAAGATTTTTTCTTCTAGTATTTCAGCCAGCAGAATGATACAGTAACAATCACAGGTTCAGAAATACATAAAGTGCTTCAAGTGTTTTTCCCCTTTCCAGACTCTCCAGCTTTTACCGTTTTATTATGCTAGCATGTTTCAGATGATCAACCAACTTTAAAAATCAGAGACCACCTGAATGTATGTAAAAAAAACAAAAACAATGTCAAACAATTGATTTATTTAATAAGTAAAGAATCTTAATAAGTAAAGAATAAATGATACGTCTCTATGCTGGTACATAGAGACCAGCATGTCTCTATGTGTAAAAAGTAATCATTTTATAAACCTAGTCACTGGTTTTGCCAGTTTTAGTGGCAGGAACTCCAAACAAGTAAAAGCTGAGGTAACTTTTAAATCACTGTTGAGGAATTTTGTCCCGATTTTCTTTGCAGAAGAGTTTTATTTCAACCACACTGTAGAACCAATTTAAGATCATAGCATAGCATTCCAAAAGGATTTAAGCCTAATTTGTATACTTTCTGATTAGCATTTCAGAGGTGAACATGCTAGTAAGATTATGACGTTTAATGACCGACTGAAGTCGATGACCCGACATTGCAGATATGCTTCCTTCACAGTGAGCCCTGGCGATAGGGCAGAAATTCTGTACACAAGCGCTTAGTGATCAGTAGTGATTTGAAAGGAGGGAAATGCTTTTTTTTCCGTTTTTTGCTTACGCAGTTTTCGGTTTTTTGGCGCGATACACCTTCAGAGTAGATCCTACGCAACATTTATAAATCAGACCGCAGAAGTGTTTGGGTGTTTCAGTGTACGTAAAGTGAAAGTCATGACCACAGTTTCAAAATGACATACTTTAGGATTTTGTCATGGCGCTCCAGCTTCTTAGACACACTATGAGAGTGTTTGGTCTGTTGTCAGCTATTGACCCATGAGACCACATCAACGTCCTTGCAGCCAAGCCTTCACAGAAAAAGCCTGACACTTATTAAGGATGTGGGATTTACCGAGACATAAATGTCACCTAGTTATGTGAGCAAGTGACATCTTGATACAAAAGAGAGATAAAGACAATATAGAAGCACATATTGTCTTAGGACTTTCTAGGGACAATGTTTAAACTCTCCAATAAAGTATGGATGGACTGCTATGTCGCCACAGATTTTCTCTTTAAATCTGTGTATCAAATGAAGTTGTGATCTTACATGTTTCCCTTCTCTTCAGCCTGGAGCCTTTTAAGACAATCCTGGAGTTTCATTTTGACTGGCGCTTTGCAAATAAACTGAGTAGAAATAAACTTTGTCGTAGGATATTTAAATAATCACTGAGAAGAGACAGTAAGCTCACAGTATTTCAATGTTAATTAAACTTTTTCTTACCGTCAAATCTTGGTGTTTGTACTTTTTACGTTTCATCAAGCATATCAAAAGTGAGACTAACTCCAGAGTTTAAAACACAAGAAATGTTTGGGATAGTAACCGCAATAGCCTCATTTATCCAGCTGTTTAGGTTTATGATCTGGTTTATGGTCAGTGATATGTGTGAGCTCAGAAGCCAGAAAATCCATTCCTAAACTTTTAGCATCGTGCGTCAGGCAGTGTTGGGGTGAATTAACATAACTACTATAAAGCCATATGTTTCTCAAATGGTTTAATGTAGTTTACAATTTTTTTTATCATCTAAATGTGATTTCTTGCCCCCACAACATCGAGCCGAAGCACATTTTATGCAAATTAGTTGTTTTTTCCCCCCCCAATAATCAGACGAGCACTATATCTCCTGACGGCAGAGGCAACACTGTTTCAGTCCCCCTGAACAGCGCTTAAGTGTTAAAAACGAGCAGAGTCCTAACATGTCTGCTTTTAAAAGCGACAAGCTTAATCAACCCAGCAAGCCTTGGCAAGAATGTTATGAAAGCTGTCCTACTCTATCATGAAGAGGAGTGAGAGCACAACGCGAGATGCTGAACAGCAACCGTGTCAGCAACATTTTTTATTTATTTTTTTTGTCATGAAGGTTGAAAAAAATTGCTTAGTAAATTTGTAACAAGAAATGAACAAGCTAGTTAGAAAAAAAAATTGTAATTAAGTTTTAAAGTGAGACCTGTTCAGTAAAATATTACTAACCAGATTCACAAGGCCTGTGAATACAGAGTGATGTGAAAGAAAGTGCTTTCATTTGTTCTTTATCTGTTTAAATCAGTAACTTAAATGGAAAAATGACATGATGGACTTTGAATAATTAGATGTGATTTTTAATGAGCTTTTAAAAAAGGCTTAGTTTTAATTTTAAAAAAAAAATGATTACTACTGATGGGAGACTAACACCCTGACTGTTCCTTCTGCTCATGAAATAAGAAAATGAATCAGTCCTTAAATAAAACTGCAAAATACTAAGTAGTCATCAGTTTACTAAAAGTTTTTTAGTATTTTATCTAAATCTAAAGACATTTATGTCCAGTTAATGGTGGAAATACGTAATGCAGGAGACTATTTCTGAATGTTAAAATATTCCATTTTAATACACTAAACTCTGAACCTTTTCTGTTCAAAACTATACCAAAACAAAACCGAGGACTTTTTTTTATTGGCAAAGTATTTTTTTCAAACTTAACCTCTTGCCTTGATATTAGGAATCTGCTCTAACTTCCAAATGCACAAAATCCTGAATCTGGTCTTAAAATATTTTATGTTTTCCCTCACATGCGCAAGCTAAGCAATGCCAGCACACCTACTCTGTCAAAGCCCATTCAGAAAAAAAGTTATATCATTGATACATACACTTTATAGCGATTCAGTCCAGGGTTAACAATCCCATCAAGAACACCAGGAAAATTGCAGATTTATTTTTATCTTAGTGCGCTTTTCTCCCATTTTCCTTTCAACTTACTGTTGGTGCTCCTTAATTACCCCACTCTAGGATAATATTCTATTCTGTTTATCACTGTAGTATTTAATCCCAACTTTACATTGCTATTTTTTAAACATTCACTTTAAACAGTGCCCATTTCTTCAAAGTTATGCATTTTAAACATCAGCTGAAGCTCACGGCTGTCAGAAACACGTCCACACAGTCTACCGTCTGGCAGAACAACACTTTGGCATCCTGGGGCGTGTTCTCTATTTTGAACAACTTCACGTTACACGCGCCAACAGACAAATGAATCCTTCTAATAATCCAACTACACTCAAAAGTGCGGGCAACGAGTTTTCATTTAAATGCTAAACAAGCAGTTAGATAAAGTACCTTAGATTCAATAGAATAAACAAAAATCGCTGCTGCAGCAGATAAACGATAAAAGATAAGCTTAAGATAAACGATAAAAATGAGGCAATAAATAACCCTGAAAAAGGCAAAACAAAGTTAAATAAGAAAGTGACAAAAGTTTGTTTGAATTGTTTTTTGGGGAAAAAGTGACAGGAATGGCAAGAACAACAAAAACAGGTAATAACACACGAGCAGGAGCGAAGAACTGAAACAGAGATGAAACAGATCTGAGTCGATCGATGTGATGTGGCTCCTCTCCTCCAGCAGCTTGTCAAAGCAGACGTTTGTATATTACTGTATTATGTTTCCCTGCCATTTGTTCAACAGTTGCAATACGTCTAAATGATGCAGTATCATTAGCAATGTTTAGAAAGTGCTTCATTCAAACTGATATATTCCTCCATGACTGCTCTCTTTTCATTTCTGTCATTTAGGTGATCATTGTTTTTTTTTTTTTTGTTTTTTTTGCAAAAGTCTTTAGCACCAAAGCAATTGCTCATTTTATGCCATGGAATTACAAACAACTGCTTTATAAACTGAAATAAGATTAGCATGGCAAAAAAGTTTATGCACTAAAAGTGTACAAGTTTTCTCAAGTGTCAAATAATGTTTCTTTTAATCAATTTATGCATTGAGTGTTTTATTTAAGTGGGAGGAAAAATGACTTCGATTTTCAACGTTTGCCACCTATCATTCAATAAACAGATTTTTTATTTTTTTTTTTATTAAATACTTTGGCAGATTTCAGTTTTTGCCATTCCTTTGCGATTACGGTTCTCTGTACTTGCCTTTCAGAAACTTGTTGGAATATGCTGACTTTTCTTTAAATGTACACAGACCTCGTCATTTTCTTGTCCTTCGCCTTGAAAATCCAGCATTAATTGTTAACATCTTTCCCTCTGCCCTTATGGTATGTAAATGCAAAGTGGAAGCATTGTGAACTCAACTGACCTGAACGAGGGGAATAGTTAAAGTGAATTGCGGATGCAAATAGAAAAACGACATAAACCACCATCACAGTGTCCTTCTGTTAGATTGACAGATTCCTCCCGTCTCTTTTATCGTTCTTGTGCTGCTATGGAGTAACTAAACGCTCTTAAGTATTTCCTCGTCTGTCTTTTTATAATTTTCTTCATGTGTCCATGTATGCCTTTTCAACTACACACCTAAGTTGTTTATGTTTCCCCCCCTTCGTAATCATATTTTTCAATTTCACAAAGCCTCTATTTTCTTGTTATGCCAAACACTTTTACCTTTGGACTTGTTACTCTTTTGTTCCTTTGAGACAGCTTTGTCTCCACAGTTTGATTGCACTGTTTTCCTATTTTCAAGTGAATTCAATGGATAGCTAGATTTTCTTCTGTTTTTTAAGTGGTTTTCTGTGAAGTACTTATCTGTACTCAGCACCTCACCCATTTTAGACTGACGCTTTATCAAAGTTGGGAAAGATGGGGGAATTCTCTTGCAGGATGAATGCTAATGACCTGTCAGTCTGACTACAGGAGACTAAACTCAAATGTTTTCAAGTCTACACTAGCCCATATTAATGAATTTCATTCACTTTTGTATGAAACTGTTGAATACAGAGCTGCTGGAATTTGTAATTCTCAGGAATTTGAGTTGAAATGAAAGACGATCATTCAACAAATGAGAATATTATGATAAAGAAATCTCGTCATGCTGGCTGACGGCTATAATAAAACATTTCCATTTAATTTAAAGTGGAGCAAGATGGCAACTTCCTCCACTTTCTACTTCTCTTTTTCTTTTTTACACTTTAGCAAGTAATGGTTACCAATATATGAAACTGCTTAATTTTAACTTTAAGAAAAGTGTTTTTCCCCCCCATTTGTTTATTTCTGCTTAATGCTGAATTCATAAAAGTGTAAATAGGTTTTGTCTCAGCCGTCCTTTCAATCTTATAACAACATACAGAGTCATTTCTTTTGTCCTGCTGATGACAAGTCAGGAAGTCTGCTTAGTTTTTGACGTAAGTTGCATTCTAAAGTGCTTCTTCTTGCACTTTAAAAACTAGATTACAGGAATACAAATAATGCTTTTAAATGGCTTTGCTGTGACAGAATATCTCCTCGGGGGGGATATATTAGGAAGCAGGAATAATGACTCAGCCAGCTTTGCTGAGCCAAATTTTTACATGGGTGTTACTTTTTAACCTGGTTAGATCGCCGAGGTGGAACACACTGAACCTATTACCTGATTTAGAGCAGTTTAGGTTGAGTAATCTTTCATAAGGCTCACTGATGTGCCTCGAAACAAAAAACAGAAACGTTTAGATTTGTAACTAAAATTGTAGCCGGAATGGCAAAATCAGTCCAGAGGAACAGAGCAAGCCTGATTAACTGAGAGAAATTCAGGAATTAGGATGTTATCTAGAAAGTCAGCCAGCAAATGACTTTTTTTTAAATGTTTTTATTTCTATTAAAGATTGTCCACTATCAGTTGTTATTCTTATCTGATCTTATTTGTGGAGTTTTTCATAAAAATATTAGCAGAACCACATTTTCTTTTTCAAAATTAACACTCCTGTTAAATTGCCCAAATTTAACAGGAGTGTTAAATTTGTTTTTTTTAGACAAAAGGGATTCATTTGAAATTAGAAAATAACACATATTGCTTGAAAAATTATCTTACTCTAAAACCTTGACGCTTAACTGTGCCTGTCTGTCCTCCAACCTCACATGATTAACACAAATAATATTCATTAACTAGACTTTGTTTGTCTCTGAATGACCCACACCTCCTCAGAGTGAAAAGTTATTTTCAAAATACAACTTAGCTGGAAGTCTAAACTTTGCCTTTTCTCTTGTTGCTGTTCCCTGAATCTCCATCTGAGCTCATGGACCATGTTTCTTCATACATTCATCATTTTCAATAAAAACATTGTTGTTATTCACGTCAACACCTTTGTTCATCTACTATTCTTGCATCAGACTCTAAGCAAAACAAATAAATATTACAGACATTTGGAGATCTGCTTATCTTATTTATTTTTTATTTTTATTCTGATCAGGTTCAAACTTCTTTTTTGATTTGACAACATGCTTCCTACGCTTTGTTCTGTTTTTAATCCTCCCTGCAGTCTGGAAAGATTTTGAATCACAGATTATTGTGCAGCAAACAAGGAGCTGCACATTTCATATTGAACAGTTGTACTTGTTTTTATTTTTTGTACAAGCCCTTTTAAACAGTTAATTAAATCTATTTATCACACGGAGCGTTGTGGACTCATTTAAATGTGTTCTGAAGAAGAAAGAAACAAAAGTGGCTAAAAGCATCCACTGAATTTACTCTAATTTGCACAAATTGAAAAGACAGTTCCGAAGGCTATTCTTCATTTTTTTTTTAAAATAAATTTATTGAAGTATTTAACCCTCTAACATAAATAACATATCTGTTACCTTTCAAAAACATTCATGTTCTACAAACTGTTTAACATTGTTTCAGGTTACCAGCTCACTTTTGCGTATTTCTTTTGGATTATTTGTCATAGTCCAGCATAATGTTATGCGCATTCACAAAGTGAGAGGAAAGTAATAAATGGTTTTCACTTTTCTTTCACATTTTACAAAATATGGTATGCAAATGTATTCAGTCCAGATTAAACCCCTGAATTTTTCTGCAGACATCCCAACATTTAATTGTGTATTTCATGAATCTGGTCTTTATGCAAAATAGGCAATACAAATGGCAAACTACAGCAAACTCTGCATGCACTGTGCCATAAGGTGACATGGCTAACATGTGGAGAAAATAAGGGGGAGGGGGGGACACCATGAACACAAAAACAGGGTGAATGTTTTATTTCAGCAGATGTAGTGGTATGACCTGAAGACTGTTGTGTGATACAGATAAAAAATTTAAATCTGGAAAGTACAGAAAGACAACGAATTAGCACAATCAAGGAAACAGGAGCCATAAACAGCTTCAGGTTAGAGAAGCATTCTGGTCAGACAGCAGCACGCTGTGGCTTGATTCTACACAGAAAGGATTAACATCAACTGACAAGGGATCATCCAGCAGCTTCTTAAAACCCCAGCAGGTGATTAGATAATCACAGTCAGGTGTAGCAGCTGCAGCAGGTTAACCACGCCCTGCAGCACAGATCCTCTGTTCAGAGGTCTCACCAGCACTCAAAAACACAAACCAAGAACCCGACAGAGCTACAATGATTGATCTGGAACAGGAGTCTCCAACCAAATTCCCAGAGAGATACTGTATGTTCTTCAGGTTTTAGATGCATCCTGCTCCAACACACCTGAATCAAAGGAATAGCACTTTACCAGGCCTTTGCCAAACTTGACAGCACGTTGAAGAGCTAATTCAATGATTTCATTCTGCTGTATTGGAGAACCAGGAGGTTCTACAAAGCTCTGCACGGTTTTGTGTTGGTCTGTCTGATGAAATCCAAATAAAATCCTGTACTTTTGGATGTTTTCTGCTGCTCACATAAAACATGGAAAAGTCCATCTAGCATTAATCCTCATTCAAGGCCACGTATTTTTAGTACAGAGCTTTGGGCAAAACCAATGCCATTCATTTACTCGAAAGGGTCGGCAAGATCATTTCCTGCCTGAAAGACAAAACGACGTGAGCTCAGTTCTCCAACAAACCTGATCTGTGGGTGGAAGATGATGCTCTGCAACAAACTGTCTATAGAGTATTGAAATAGTGCATAGTAAATGAGTGTTGGAGAGTTTCTGTTCTGTGTTAGATAGCAGCGTGATCCGCCATTAATCATCTTACAACTGCATGACAACACCAAGGAGAGGAAGCTGAAAGAATAATAAGAATGCACAAGGGAACAGAAGGCCAATAGTTCAGTAGTTTTTCTTCTTTAAGTAAGTCACTTATTCAAAGTCTTTATGTGACTAGAAAGTAATTAACAACACAATTCACTGAGCTAACAAAAAAAACTTCTGGTCTGAATGGCTCAGTTGAAATTGCAGAGCCATCATCAGCCCTGTGGGGACGAAGAGAGACTGGCCCTGCTGTTTGCTCTCTGTTATAGAGAAGAGTGATAGATCACCAAAATATTTCCCATGTCATGAAATCCTCCCCCCAGGAGCCAGAAGGGCTCACTCAGTCAATTATAGTGGCCATGACAGGGGTCTTCTTACCTCGATACTTGCTTGGAGCCGCGGAGGCTGCACACCTGGACCAAAAGCATCAGCTGCGTCAGTCGCTGCTGCAGCTGCTCAACAGCACTGAGCTTCATGATGTGTGTGTTACGAGGGGGGCCTTGCGAGAGTCTCTCTTCTGAGATGCTAAACAACCTGATTACATCCTTTCCATCACAGAGTGGTGTGGATATCAGAGAGCCCCTCTGCATCTTCTGGATCTTCATGCCTGTGCATGATGACTTAAATGAGATGCAAGGAATATAACTGAGCTGTGGGTGGCAAACACAAACTCCAATGCTGACTTCTAGGTGACAATATGTTGTTTTTATGTTATCAGAATGTTGCTGAAAAATCATCCGTAGCTATTTATGTAACCCTGTAGGATCTAAATGGCATTTTTACACATAATCAAACTTCACTGCAAGTTTAGCAATTTAGTTGTAAAAAATATATATTTGCTCTTAGGAAAAGAAGTGTCAGGCAATCATTCAAAGCAATGCAAGTCACCGATGCCAACCAGGACTGTAAGCACACAAAGAAGAGCTATGAGGTTATTTGTTGGCTTTAGTAAACATTATGCAACTTCTGTCAGATTCTGACATGGACTGCAAATCATTTGTTACATATTCTGATGAACGTTTTGAAAATCCTGTCAGACAGACGTAGTGTTCCAGCAGCAAGGGATTCAGCCTTATAGATTTGAGCCAGAAGTTGAATTTGCCGATTTACTTATGCTGATGTTAGCGATCATTTTCAGAACCTGCAGTCAGAATATTTAAGTCACAATTCAACTTTTTTATTTGATTCATTTCCATATCTGTTTGTTGTTGATGACCCAGTTGTTTGCTAGCATCACCCCGTCTGGTTCTGTGACATTCCAGCGCAGTAGATTATTGTGACTGCGCACAAGTGAATCAGAATCTACGTTTGCTACAACCCACCTCATCCTTCATGGCATAATTAATATTGCACCATAGGTCATGTTCAATGGTCAAACAAAAAAAAAGATCTTTTGGTAACTTCTTCCCACTGTTGCTGGCAGGAACGGGTGGAAGCGTGGCGGTGCTAACTTGTCCAACTGGATCCGTCGTCGTGCTTTCTCCTTACCATTTTTGGAAGTCATTGCACACGACGCAGCAATTTGCAAATCCTGGCAGAGTATGTCGTTGGACCTTGAAAGTCAAACGAGCCTGTTCAGGTTGTTCTGGGCGTCTTTATAAACTGCTGCCACAAATTTCTGCTGCCAAATCATCTTCAAACATGTGCAGTGTTTTCACACGGCTCGGGAGCTTTGCTGCAGCCTTAGAGAATGTCAACAAATACCTCAGAAGGCTAAACGTGAATGAAATCATTGATGGCAGAACAAATAGTCAGACTTTGAGTTCAAACATGCACAAAACGTCGTTATGCAAACTAAAACCTTCGGCGACGTCTCAGAGTAACGCATTCTGGATACAGAGGTTTGTTTGTTGAAGAGGTCAGTTTTTATGCAGTTAAATAAGGATTTATAATGACTTAGAAAAATAAAGCAAAAACTTACTTTAGCAAAAGTTTAACTTTGTAGCTTAGTGATGTTGTTTAGGGTTCTTGATACATTTTCATGATATAAACCCTGCAATCCAGGGGCATCAAACTAATTTTCATTTGGGGTCACATCAAGATCATGATGTCAAACGGCTGGTTGTGTATAGAACATATAAAAAACCGCATTTTGACAAACTGTTAAAATTTCTACATGTTCAATTTGTAATTCTTAAAATGTAAAAAAAAAATGGCATCTTTTCACATTGATGTAATTTGGTCCTATAAAAATGAAAATTGATTTGACTGATAAAATAACATTTAACCACAACTTAAGGTTAACAGTTGTGACCTGAAACAAGTATTAGGACCGTAAGTATTTATGTGACCCTGTAGAATCTAGATGGCCAGAAAAATAGTTATGGGGGGCCGGATTTGGCCCCTAGACCTCGAGTTGTAATCAAAAACAACCCAGAATGAGGAACAAAAAGAGGTTCAGTGGTTTACCCAAGGATTATTCAAGGGCAAACTAGAACCAACTAGTTTATACTACTATAACTCCAGAAATACAAGTCTGGTAAAATTATCATTCTAGATATAATAAGTAAAGTCAAAACTATTTCATTAAGAAAGAATATAGCAGAACACCATGAGCATTAAATTTAAAGGCCACTGGTTTGCAGTCCCTCTGTCTTTGTTTTGCTTTGTTTGTTTGTGGTAACAACAACTTACATGACATTATCTTCTTCCTGCTTGTCTCCCTATTAGGAAATAAAATTAGTTTAGGTCCCTGAAAACCCAATTACTGGCTGAGATAGAACCTATCCGATGTGTCGTTGCATGTCTGCGTAAAAAGGTTGAGGCAAAACCATTGATTTAAGTGGCTCTGATTGGACATAGGTGGGAAAGTCAGTGTATTGTTTATTTCCTGGAGCTGCTTCAACAGCTTTGGTATGAGGAAAAACAAAAGATGGGTTTCATCGGTAAAAAAAAAAAATGTTGTTAGACCGATCGCGCAGTGACACAGCAGTGCGTTTCACAGAAACGTGTCATCAGATAACAAAAAAAAAAACTCAGATAAAAACTGGTTTGGTTCCAGTCTTTAGGTGACATAGCTCAGCAGTAGGATGGGAGCAGTGAGTCATACCATGTGGCTCTAAGCTAAGCTTATGCCTCTGCATTTTACACTGAAACAACCACACACAACTCTCCCAAAACAACTAAAATAGGTGATTAATGTACAACTAAAGTTATTAAGTTGTATGCGTTATGAGGAATTTTTAGTACCATAAATAGATTTAAAAGATGTTATGACAGTAACATGTCTGCTCATACATTATCTGACCTGGAGGATTAATAAGACCCAACTCTGGCTCCTAGGTCTTCTCCATGTTATTTAAAGTCGGATACATATTTACTCTAGGGTCGTACAATACAAGTTGAATAAGATTTTTATTGCAACAAATTTGCCGCATCCCAATTAGGTGATATTTCAAAACAATACGTACTATGTAGTAAACTGTATTCATAAAATCAAATTAATTTATTTGCTTTTGGTACCCAAATGGTGGGGGAGAGGGTGGACGGGATCTGTAACTGGTACATGATTAATCACATTTAAGACATGAAATGGGGCTGCACAGTGGTGCAGTTGGTAGCACTGTTGTCTTGCAGCAGGAAGGTTCTGGGTTCAATTCCCAGCCTGGGGTCTTTCTGCATGTTCTCCCTGTGCATGAGTGGGTTCTCTCTGGGTACTCCAGCCTCCTCCCACAGTCCAAAAACATCAAACTATATAAGTTTGATGTCATTTCATTAAGATGGAAAAATGAAAACAAATTTTCTGCTGGAGTCTGAAACCATGTGGCTTCTCTATTGATCAAGGTTATGGGAAATGTTTTATAATGTTGCATTTAATGTGATAACCAACATTTTGGTTTGATATGAAATGTATTGTTTATATAACACAAATGTATTAAGGGAATACAAATGGGGCAGGCAATCGATATTCAATTACTTTCCTATCAAAACAGTAGAAAGAGGCTTAATGATTTCATGTTATTTTTATTTTTGTTTGTTCTTTCAGTCACAATCATTCAAAACTGCGTGAAAGAGTAATCAACCAACCTGAAAGAACCTAAATTACATGGAGGTCAATCACAGTGAAGAGGTGGGAAACATTATTGTCTTCTGAAATCTCATGCTTAACACATCACTGTTACTTTGGCACCGCAGGATAAAAAATCTTACCCCAGTTTATGGCTATTTATAGTCATGTGGTTAGTTTGAACTCTTGGTTCTCCATCCAGACGTTTGAGTCTTCCAGTTGCAGGATGAGTCCTGTGAAAGCATAGTGTAGGTCACTGATGCTCCCGAATACAGGCATTTCATTTCATTTTAATAAGATGTCACTCTGAGCATGGCGCAAGCTGTGTAGCACTCCCATTGCTGTGTTGGAATTGGCTTATAATTATCTTATCCTATCATTAGGCACACAGTGGATTTTTTTTTTTTTTATGAAAAATACTGTCAATTTTTATTTAGTCAGATTTTTGACTGAAAATTTTGTCTACATTAAATAAGGGTGTGTAGAAGTTCTTACAGCCACTCTCCTTTTGTTTTGCTTTTCTCCCAGTGACAAGAATAATGCGCCTTGAATCCCATATTTAAACTCTCTGACATGTTTCACTGTACCGCTGATGTCAGATTTAACAAGCCTGAAAGCAGTTCTCTTAAATTTACACACATTGCTTCGGGAACAGTGGCAGTACCATTTTAGACAGTGCTGTTTTATTTCTTCTTTTAGCTTGTCATTCGCATTGAGATAACAGGATTGTTTGACAAATGTAATAAAAACAGGTTTTCTCATGTAACCAAAGCAACATTTGAATATGGAAAACATCTATACTGGATGTTTGTGATACGGCTGACCACTCGGGTCACCACACCATGGTGAGGCGCCTGGTGATGCTCAGCAAACAAAATAAACACACAAGAAAAAACAAAAAAAACAAAAAAACACTGCCCCACAACATGTGGTGTTGTTCACAGGCTTTGTTATGGTCGCATGTTTATTGGTTATGTAAATATGATCTGCTGGACAGCCAACTAGTTTCATCATGTGCTTGTAAAGAAAAAAACAGAGTAATCTGTGAAAAGCCAATCGTGAGACCGGGCCTATTTAGTTGCCTGAGCAAAATCTAAGTCGGCCTCGATTATATATTTATATATTTGTACTTGGGTGTTGGACAAACCTAATGATAAAAGTCTGTTTCTAATCCACTTTTTAAAAATATCCTTGTCATAACAAAAACGACAAAACTTATCAAAAACCTTCAACACCCTGGAATAAAATGTCACACCAAAGTCAAAATGACCTGGTCAGCAATACTGCACTGTAGTCAATAATTATTATTATTATTTTTTTTAAATTTGATGTAATTTACAATTTACATTCGTTTTTCAGTAGCTCCACGATTTCCCATTTTTCACACCTCTGGGCTACATTCAGAGCTGTGGATCCAGACGAGTCCATCAGTGTCTTGTCTGCTCCATTTAGCAGCAGGCCTTTGACAATGGGCACGCAGCCATGTTGGCAAGCTAAGTGTAGAGGTGTTGCCTTTCCTGAGTTTAATGCATTGACGTCTGCTTGATGCGATATCAAGTGGAGGACACACGGAAAGCAAAGGCTGGCACAGGCGAGGTGCAGGGGTGTCCATCCGTCACTTTCCTCTTTGACGTTTGGGTCAGCTTTTGCTGCCAGAAGCTTCAGCACTACCTCCGATTCACTCTGGTGGCAGGCCAGGTGCAGTGGAGTCCATCCGTTCTGGCCTTTTGCGTTCACCGAACCGCCCTTATTCTCCAGAAGGACCACCACAGCCTCATGTCCTCTTAGGGCTGCCAGGTGCATGGGAGTCCACCCTTGATCGGTCTTGCAGTTCGGGTTGGCCCCGTTGGAAAGCAGCTGCCTGCAAATGCCAGCATGACCCTTCAGAGCAGCCAGATGAAGCGGCGTGGATCTCCTGATGTCGGAAATGTCAGTTTTGACCTCCTTAGTCAACAAGAGTCTGACTATACGGTTATGGCCTTGCTCGGCTGCCAGATGGAGAGCGGTGGAAAAAGAGTAGTCCGTAGCGTTCGGATCCACGCCGCGACCCATGAGAAGCTTGGCAATGTTGACATGGCCGTAGGAGCATGCAATGTGGAGCGGTGTTCTACCTTCCTCCTCCACCCGATTTACAATGGCGTCTTCTGACATCCGCGAAAGCAGCAGGCGCACGACCGTCTCGTGGCCGTTCTGGCACGCCAGGTGGAGCGGCATCCAACCGGCTTTTTCTTGCACGTCGGCCGCGGCTCCTTTTTCCAGCAGGAGGCGGATGGTTCTATCGTCACCATTCTGTGCAGCAAAATGCAGCGGCGTCCACTGGTCTTTGTCCCCCTGCGATGTAGATGCTCCATGGTCCAGCAGCAAACAGGTGATGTCATAAAACCTGTGAAAAAAAAATATAATTTGATGCCATTATGTTCTGCTGTTTGTTGAGGAAGAATGTAAATCACTTCTTAATAGAACAGAAAAAAAGTTGCCACATCAAAGTGATCATTTCTTCTTTTTTTTTCTTTTAAGGTCAATAAGCTAAATCCTTCTAAATATCTTGGCTTGTTAACCTTAAACTTAAAACACAATGACGGGTATATTAGGTCGGGCGTTGAAAGGCAACATTTATCTTAGCCTCACCCTTCTCAAAAATAATATTTTTTGTTTTCTTTAATCAGAAATAGACAAAGTCAGTAGGACAAAAAACCAGACAAAACAAAACAATTAAATAAGTAGGTTTAGGGATGTAAAATTTGCAGCTAGTAAAGCATAAAATTATTCGCATCCCTGGCAAGTTAAGATCTAAATTGATATACATTCAACCAAGAATTGTACTTCTGCCAGAAAACGAGACCAACATCTTTCAGAGATAATAAAACAATGTATGCAGTTTTGGAAAAAAAATAAATGCAAACGGCATGTTGAAAATTACTGGTACTCTTCACAATGGATATCTTTATATCATTACAGGACTCAAACCTTTCTTATAATTGCTGACCAGCTTTTTAGATCAAAGCTTTTCCAGCATTATGCACCCACACACACAATGCGCTGCACTTAGGGCAAGATGTTTTTCATGGTTTGCAGGAGCGATAATGGACAACATTGAATATAATATGAAACTGCTGGTGTTTTATAAAAATATAAGCTCAAAAAGGTCAATTTTACATAAAATCCCTCCTTCAGGAGGTACCTCCGTTGGTTCATCGGCAAAATTTTATTAAGAAGAATCACATTATGACTCTTCTTAATGTAATTGGGGGTGTATGGGTGCAAATGCTCAAAAAAGTACCAGTTCAGGTCAGAAAATGCAATGCGTTAACAGTCAGGCCTTAGTTTTCTACCTTGTTGTGACTAAAACGAGATTAAAATAGTGTGGTAGTCATTTCCTGCCCTAAATCTACCAATATCTCTGACAGCTTGCGCTTGATCCACCGTATGCCATAATTGGCCTGTGTTCTGAACAGGACCTCCACTGACACACGTCATTATGAATTTTAATGTTCTACGCAGCGAGAGAATCTCCTCTGTGAGCCTCTGTGAAAGCACGAACAGATAAGCTGGCCGGTGTCTTATCTGCTGAATGCTTGACCCAGCTGGGTGTGTTTATCTAAACCACCAACTCAGTAGATTCTTCACGTATTTCTTTCCTCTTAAACTGGCACTTAGAAAAGTATTCGTACCCCTGCGTTGGATCCCCGCCCTGCTGGAACGATCGTTCTCCTACCTCAACGATCAGTTTGTGTCCCGACGTTTCCCTTTTTGTTTCTTTTGGTCATAAGTAAGAAGAATCTCGTCTACCGCTCACGTCTGAATAAGAGCGGCATTCTTCTTCTCTCCGAGCTCCAAAGAGAACAAAATGTGTATCGCATGAAAAGTTCATCAGTGTTCTCCACAAAATGTTAATATATTCAAGCGCCAACAACAACAGCTCTCTGCCTTGCTCCACTCACAGAACACTTTGTGCCCAGACTTTCATACAGACCTTTGCAAAACAGCGATGATAAGGGGAGTGTAACCTCTGGCGGTTGTACAGTTCACTTCAGCACCCAGACTCAGGACATGCTTGACACTTTCTGCATCACCGCTGGCTACCGTGAAGTGAAGGAGGCTCTTATTGCCCGAAAACTGCATGCACACGTCATCTCCTTTCACAGACTGCCTGAAACTACTGAAGTCCTTTTTGGCCAGCATAGAGAGAATGCTGTTCTTGTCGTGTTGGTCATCTGCAAAAGGAAAACAAAGGACAGAAATGCTGATCACTCCATTGTAAAATTAAATTCTGAGTTTTTTTTTGTTTTTTTTCTTTATTAAAGACAACTTTTCTGTCGTTGTTACATAACTGCAGGCTTTGAAATGCTACAGGGTTTGTCTTTCTGCTGAACGGGGGAGCTAAAGGTCAGTCACCTTAAGGTGTGAAATGTTTGCATTTCGATTTTGAGACCATGCATGTTCATATGCACTTGTTTAACTTAGTCATGCAGAAACAAGTGAAATAGAACAACTCCTTTAATCAATACTAATGAAATCTTTTACAGCCTTTGCTAACAAGTGATGGTGATACATCCAGTCTGCAAATGTTTAGCACATTTTTAAGCTCAAACCTTTATGCATAAGCGTTTCTACGTCAGAGCAACTAGACTAATTTGTAACATGGACAACGTTAAGTGACCTTAACGTTGAAAAGTGTGGGATTGATTTATATCCAGCCTCCTTTACCTTGATACTCTTAAAATAAACTTTTTGGCTCTTAAAATAAACTTTTTGGCTTTCTGGAAATAAAAAAATTATAAAGAGGTGTCAGTGGCAGCATCAAGCTTTTCTTCAGCTGGACCAGAAAAGCAGCTCACCACAGTTAGCACAGTTTTTAATTAGCCAATTCAGTCGCACATTCCTCTTGACTGGAGTACACTATAACTACATGGTTTATTACGTCAAAATCTTACCCTTACTGTGCATTACTTTTTATTCTTTATTCTGTTTTATATATGTTATATTCTGACTTTGAGTGACTCTATTTGTTGTTATTGCCTGTCACTTTGCTGCTGTTGCACAGACGTCCCCATGTAGGACATTTCTATTCTATTCTATTCTATTCTATTCTATTCTATTCTATTCTATTCCTAAACAGCCAAAATCCAGTTGTGTCCCAGTTGTGTATGTGAATCCATCTACCTGGACTTACCTGAAAGTGTTTCAGGCATCTCAGGTAAACTGACCTAAAGGGGGAAAGATAAATAAAAAAATAATAATACAGATTATTGTAAGCTTGAGGTCATGTTTATCTCATTACAAAGCCAACCAATGGGTGGTTATAGTTTTAAAAAGCTTAATAGGGCCTGTACCTTTTTAAGGCATTCAGTTATTCACACTGGTAACAAGATTTCTTATACACAGTGACTTTGTAAATTAAATTTTGCAATATTTTTCTAACAATCTGCACTGCATATAAAACAACATGCAGCTTCGTAGGCCAATTCTATATGGTCAAACAATTTATACGACTAGATTATCACAGTTATAATCGGAGGATGGAAAACAGGATTGAGAGCCATAGGTCAAGCAGGCATACAAAAGAAAAAAACACAAAACAAAAACTGAAATGAGAAAAGATGAGAAATCACAAATAAAGTCAAGAAAAGTTAATTAACAGCCACTGGGAAGTTTGAGGTGAGCGCAATGCAACACTAACAGAGAAAAATACAGAAGAATACATTAGATGCAAAGCTGAGTGAGAGCGTCAGAGTGGACTAACTTTGTGTACTGGCGAGAACATCCAGGGATACTTTGATTCCTGCTCAGCGTTGTCTTTCCTCTGACCAGTTATTGTTCCTGGGATCTTCAGGACTTCATTCAGAGTCTCTGTTTTCCTCACAGTGTCTGCAAACAAAAAGCAGGAAACCACTAAGACCATATTAAAGACAAACATCACGTCGAACAAATAAATTACTGTCGACAGCACGAAGGTGTTGACTGGATTGTAGCTCAAAAACCCAGTGGGATTGTCTAAAATTTGCTTTGGTATGGGACGTTCATGCATGGCTTAGCACTAAATTCAGCCACAGATGTGGTAATATAAACAGTGATATGGGGGATAATTACAAATTGGCAGATGAGGTTTTTATAAATAAACATGACGGCGATTTGTGTTCACACAAAACAACTCCTGCAGATGCACTCATGTGCTTGCAAAAACCTTGTGGGAATGATTAAATCTAATTTTACCGGTGTAGTTTTCAGTCACACTCATGAGATGATTCTCGAAAGACCTATTCGTGTCTCGGTTTTCATACCGAGACGAAGTGTAAGCACATGCTGTTTTGATAAATGTACAAACAGACCAGCACAAGAGAGGTGTCGCCTTCTTTACTTGTTGAAGCTTAACTGGCATGAATTGGAGAAAATGCACTTAAAACACAAGATCCTAAAACTGTTATTTATTTATTTTTATTATTTGATGTTGGAACCTGAGAATAGGGGCCTCTTCTGGGGGTTCTTGTCCCAGCACTGTTGCATGATGCAGATCAGCTCGTCACACTCCGGGGGCCTCTTCTCAGGAATCATCTCCAAGCAGGGCCTCTTCCCTTTTGATACCTGCAGCAGCACTGTGGTCACACTGCACCCTGCGACCACAAGATGTGTCTGTCAGTTCAGTTCGCTTCATCTGTTATACGCAGCCGTACTTCTCAGGTTGTTTTACATCATTTGAAACTGATTGGACCAAGACACATGAAACAGCTGCAGAGAAGTTCAAAAGCTTTTCATCTCCAGCAGTTCAATGTGTGCGTCCTCACTGGACTAACTAAAGAAACTTAGTGCAGCTTTTGTCTATTATCTTTGAATGTTATTTGTGCTTTAATTAAACTGTTTAGGACCTTGAATTTCATAGTTTATTATTTTATGAGTGCCGTTGATTTCGACGGTCTCTAATCTTGTTCAGCTTAATGTGCAGTAATTTCCTCTAACCCTGTTTTTGGAGTGCATGAAGAGCCACTATTGTCTCACCGGAGCTGTGAAGTTTTTACAGCTCCCCCAGAGTAAATAAAAGCCTGTTGTCTGCTTCTCCTAAGTTGTGCTCTTCTTACCCAGCCTGTCAGTGTCACTACATGCTTTGGGGATGGCATAGTGATGGGGATTAAAAACAAATGCTCAATAACTTTTAGATTCTTCTCTGTAAAAGCAGCAAAAAGAAGCGAACGTGTTTAAATTGTCTTCTGTTGGTGTCAGCATGACAAAATTATAAATGAAACTGACTTTCTATGAATACATGGCATAGGACCGACTTAACTTCAAATACAGCAGTGAGATCTTTGAAGCCTCAGTGAATTCTAGTCTAAGAAACATGTTTTGACCTTGTTAAATGTTACATGACTCTTTGCTAAAGTAAGAGTAATAAAACTGTTTGATGTGGAGATGGGATTCATTTCAAGTAATTCATTCCTACCTGTGTAGGGTTTCTGCTGTGTCAGTATCTCCCAAATCACTATCCCGAAGCTGCGGATCAAAGCATGAAAAGGATTTTCAATAATAGATGTATAATTTTACATTATGTGCATTCAGGAAACTTTGTGAGTTATGCTCTTTCAAACAAAAAGGACACTGAGAACTTTTCCTGTCCTTCTTTCAGACATCCAATAAAATATTGAGGAAAAAAAAAGAGGGGGGCAAGAGAGAGTGAGTCAGATGGGAGTAAAATATTTGGCTGGAAAACATCAGAAACATCCAGAATACAGAAGAGAACAAGGTTACGCTGTGTGAATTTTGGGTTGTGCACTGAATCCAAAAAAAGAAAAAAAAATGAAATGCAGAGATTCTGATTGTGGACACTGAGAACAGCCGCTAGCAGGTCACCTGTAAACGTCGAAAGCAGTTCCCGGTGAATCGGAGCATTCGGTGAAGACCTCAGGAGGAATGTAGTTTATGTTCCCTCTTGCCGTCAGGCGCTCCATGAACGTCGTCTTGCACATGCCGTCCTCCCAGTGGACAAGACCAAAATCTGAAACCTTAACCAAGAAGGGTTGAAATAACTCATCGCTAATGAATGTCATCCGGAGAGGTGCTTCACTGACCTTGACATGGAGATGATCGTCCAGAAGGATGTTGGACGTCTTGAGGTTAAGATGAAGCAGCGGAGGTTTCGCGCTGTGAAGGAAATTCATGGCCATAGAAATCTCGTGGATCATCTGGAACTTCTTTTGCCACATGAAGCTGTGACTGGCTAGGAGGTTGTTTAGGGATCCGTTACTCATGTACTCCGTGACAACACCTGTAGCTTCGCTGCACACGCCGTAGATGGACAAAATGTATTTAAACTTCAGCTTGGCTATGATGGACAACGCATCTTTTGTTTTCCTGTGAAGTAAAATGGAAAAAAAACAAACAAACAAACAAAAAAACAAAAAACAAAGAGGAAATATTTGTAGTTTTGACTTTATAAAGAATATTAAAATATATAGAGTGTGGTTCAAAAGTCTACATGCTTTCAAAAACAAAACAAGCTTGTTGTTTTTTTAAAAATAAAAATAAAGACCTGGATGCATAAAGATAAAATTAGGTTGTCAGATTGATTTATTTGCCATATGCTGGTAAACACAAGTAAGCAATGCAGTGAGCGTAGGATGAAAAGAACCGTCAATCGGTTACTGTAGAGGTAATAAGTAACACTGACCAGAGCTATAATGGTACAATAGTAGTATATAGGATACAGTCACATGGAGCAGCAATAGATATATTAAGTGTCATCAGTGTGGCTTAGTGCAGTGTTATTGTCAAGTCCTGCAAGTCCTGATCTGTCCAATTGAATAAAAGAGTTATTTTTGAAAAACCTTCCAGAGAGTTGAATGTATCTCATACCTGTAAAAGTTGTTGGCAGACGAGGTTGCGTCAAAGGTTTTCAGAGCACATTTTTCCCGCCAGAGCTTGACTTTGACTTGGTACACATGACCAAATCTACCTTCGGCCACCTTAATCCATTCGGCCTCAAAGTCGTCCCTCTTGAAGTCCCTGAAGTGTCCCGGTGACGTGTCACAGCAATCCATGAGTACAAGGATCCTCGGGCCGCCGTTATAGTCCAGTCCTAAACTGAAACACGCCTTTATCCTACAGATCCATCTCACCCAGCCGATCTACGGGAACTTGTGACTCATTCAGGTGAACAGGAAAGTTCACGGCAAACTCATAGAGTTTTGTCCTTTGTGGGCGGAGCTGAAGTGCAGAGCTGGTTTGTGCTGTGGTTGTTGTTCAACCGGTTTTCCAACATTCACGGTTTCTTACGGGACAACGCTGTAATCTAAGCAATGCAATCTGAACGTATAATCTCTCCACTTTGATGGTTAGATAACATAAACTTTTAATTTAACAACAACAACAACAACAACAGAGTATCAATTATTCTGGCTGAAATCGGACCTACGCACATCGTGATTCAAGTCGATATTTACAGTGACTTTACATCGCAATGAACGATTTATCTATCTCATTGTAGTTTAATAAGACATGTATTTAATCCCAGTTAGTCTCAGTGGAAGGATTCAGTGCTGTTTTTGAAATCAGGGAGATTACCATTGGAAATAGCAGAAATGCTCCCAGACAGTAATGGAAACTTACTTTAGAGCTCATTTCAAAATACGTCACGAAAATCTCAGTTTGTTTTCAAGACAAACTGAGACTTTATCTGTCTTCCTACCATAAGCTACACCTGACACTGGGACATGAGTGACATCTGTCTTTGTGTGTAACAGGACTTTATTCTCAGCAGGACTTTATTCTCCCAGCTTCCTGAACCCTGTGTTTGGCATTACTCTATAACAGCTTTGTTTGTGGACGTCTTTTCGCAGACAGATCTCCGTATTCTCTTCACGAATTGAACAATAACCTCAAAGCCAGCTGTTTTCTTTCAGATTAGAGAAGCTGTCAAAGCTTTCCCCAACTGGAGTGCATTCAAAATGACTCTGTTGTTATCACGCAAGGTTAGGTAAGGACGGGAAGCTGTTGTATCGTACCAGACTTTTTTTTCTTCTTTATATATATATATATATATAATATATATTCTGGTGGAAGACATGTTTTAATAAAGCAATTATTGATTACTTTTTAATTATGCATATCGACAATGAAATGATTCTGGGTATTTATTATTAAGAGCGTGTGAAGTTTCACACATTTAATGTAAAGTCTAATTTCTTTAAAAGCACAGTTGGGCAATTTGCTTTAAGCCTCTGAGACAGAAAGATAAAATATTAGCATTTGTGCCTCGAGGACTTTTGTACATTCTGCCTCAAACTGTTTGGTTGTTTTTCAGTCTTAATGATTTTTTTTGTTTATTCTATTTCAAAACTTGCTGTGCAATTAGGCAAGGCTTACATTCATTTATGGTAAAAAAAAAAAGAAGCAAATTAAAAAATGATTAAACTAAGCTTTTCTGAAAGCAGAGTAAGTGTGTTGCCATAAAGGAGAAAGACTGCAATGAGTGACGCTCATTTGAGCATTTATTGCATATCATTTACCATATTATCGCAAGCAGCTGTGCAGCAATATTATCTTTGTTCAACTTTTCCATATTTTTTCCACATATGACGACACACAAAGCTCAGTGTGTTTAATTGAGATTTTATATGTCGGGCCAACAGAAAGCCTTGAGGTGAAACCTGTGAAAAGTTTATTGCCTGGTTGTGTTTAGTCACGTTTAGGTTGGCTGATGAAGGACCCAGATGCAGAGGGGCAGCAGCAGCTTATAAGTGAGAAATGTTTTTATGCGAAAATCAGAGGAAAATAACATGAATTGCCAATATTATAACAGGAGGAACCAGCAAGGAGTGTGAGCAGAAGGGGTTGAATACTGTGTGGGTGAATAACAAAAGACCTGGGCTGATTAGCTGACTGAGTGGAGGTGTGAGGGGAGATTGAGGGAGAAAGTGGCACAGGGGGCGAGAGAGAGTACACAGGTGACTAGGATATGAATGCAACAGTAAAGCAAAACTAAAATAGGAATGAAAATCATTTAAAATCGTTAAACTAGAGTAACTTAGAACAGACACAAGAACTTAAGTAGACTCACTAAGAAAGGACAGAAGGAAAAACAGGAATAAGACCAATCTTACCAAAATCAACTTAGGAACCCAATAATAATGGAACCAAAATTAAATATCAAAACACAAAAACAGCCCAAGATCCTCACATGTTTAAGATTGTTTCCATGATCGATGGTTAATCTCACGTGCATCTCAAGTCTTTTGTATTTTTCTGCTCTGCATGTATTAGTTCACTCTATCTTCCTGCCTACTCTGACCAGATTTCTTTGACCGCGCTGAAGAAATGCATGGGGATGGTGCATTCAAGGTCATGGGGAAAGTTACTTTAATCTCACATTCTCATCTTCAGAACATCCCCTTTCTTCTACACATTTTCTGCATCTTCTATATCGCTTGTGGCAAGTTGCAAGCAGAGCGTCTTATGGCTTTCCTTCAACAATGGCAGTCTGTCATAAAAACTAGACTTATGGTGTACGTGTGGTTGCCTGTCAACAGATTTCAGTGGATTGCTAAACAATTGCAGAGTTTCCTCTTGGCTGATTCACTCAGTAAAGCTCTACATGTCCTATCTGCTAATTTAGGTGGATGGTGAGTTCTGCATTATTGCATCATTATTGCATCATTATTGCATCATTATTGATGCAATAAACTTAAATATATTTTTATTTGGCTTTTTTTTGTGATAGACAACTTCGGAAGTAGTGAATATTAGAAAAGTTTGGCATGTATTTCTATGGATACACCTTTATTCTGACAAACTTGACTGAAGTCAGCTAATTAGTAAATACCGTTCCCTTGGGGATGAAGTATTCTCGGTATCAATACACTTATTGGGCAGCCTAAGAACAATAACAATCAGACAGTATCACGATGACGAAGAAACACATCAGACAGGTCAGGGGAGAAACCTAGAGGAGCCTGAACAACAGTTTGGTCATAAAGCATCAATAATGATGATTTATTATTGATGTTTTACCATTATTGATGCATCAATTATTAATCAATGCATCAAAAATGCATTATTGATGCACTTTTGATGCATCAATTATGCATTATTGAAAAGCAATTATTGGAAAGCATCAACAGTTATTGATGTTTTATGACAATACTGAGAATACTTTATCACCAAGGGAACTGCGTTTACTAATTAGTTGACTCCTAAAGTCAAGTCTATCAGAATAAAGGTGTATCCAAAGAAATACATGTCCAACTTTCCTAATATTCACCACTTTTCCAATTGTCTATCACAAAAATAATGCCAAATAAAAAGAAATTGAAGTTTGTTGATGTAATGTTCAGACAAGATTTACGGGTTTTTAACGCTTTTTAAAGCAGCTTAGTGACGCCGTGCATTTCATCACCCTGAATCATTCATGAAACCTGTTGTTTGACAGCAAAGCTTTAAACTGTCAGCTTTATTTGAAGGGAGCGTCTTTAAAGAAAATGAGAAAACAAGGATGTTCTGTGTTACCCTTCCCTTTTATTCCCGACTGCTGCTCTGGTTTATATCACACCACCATTCAGGTCCATTTAAAACCTGATTATGTGGAGACATTAGGTCGTGTTGCATTCGTAAAATAAAGAAACCACACAGGTACATCAAAAAAAATTAACATTTCCTGGAGGCTCCTTGGCATTCACGAGGACACTTAGCCTACAGGTTTCTTCATTCCTAGCAAATCTAAATCCAATATGCCCCCTGCTGAGCATATAATGCAAATCTTTTGTCCTATACTCTAAATTGTGAGCAACTCACTTACACAGAGCAACACCTCATCACATCTTTTTGTCTCCTTCCAACTGTCATATGGCGGCGAAGCAAATGTGATTCATTAGGATTTTTGTTCATGGCGTAAAACTCGTAAGAGAGCAGCTGCAGATCAGGAAGTTCCTGTCATTTCTTCCTCTTTTCGATATGCTGTGAGCTTCCTCCTTGTTTACACCTCGATACTCTCCTTTACATAAGGCTTTTTCTTTGTAAAATATGCTACTGTGAGAGAATTTAGATCCTTGAGATTATGGCCCAGATATCCGTGTGGAATGCCAGCCACACCTAGAACCCAAAAAGTTAGAAATAAATCACTGTTTGGCTTTTGTTGATTAGAGATTAGCAACTGCACCAACACACTGTGGAACAAATAATGGGAATTGGAAAATGTCCCCCCAGAAGAAAAAACACAACATGAATAGAAAACTTCTAATTTGAGAGTCAACTCTGGTGAAAATAATGAACTCTTAAACATAAAACCTTTCAACTCGCCTTATGTATGCGGTGGGTGGGGGGGGGAGATGAATTTAACATTCTCTGACAGCCATAGTTTCATGCTTCACTAACTCCCACTATTATTTAGGACAGACCCACGGATTGATGTTCCAATGAAGACCAGGCAGTCGTGATCAGGTTTCTGATAGGCTACCTGAGGGGAGAAAGTCTGTCTTCATTGATGGAAGCCACATCTCTCAGGGTCAGCCAATCGCATTAGCAGGCTCCACCACACTAGCTAAGCTGACTGGGTAGAGCTACAGGCTTTTTCCATCGCCCCTCGTGTCCACTAATAGCTTAACTCGAGTCTCTCCGGTCCATATGCTCAGAGCGTAGATGTTGGCAAACATAACTAGATGAAGAGAAATGTTAAAAGGGCGATGAGTTTTGTGTTTTATGTGTATGAGTGTGTAACGTGACTAGGACTTTGGGGCTTGTTTACTTTTTTGTAACTCTCAACATATCTGAGACATATTTTTAAAAAATAATAAATAAATCTTCGCCTGGAAAAACAGTAAAATCCAGTCAATGAAGCTGCTGTGTGATTTACATCCAACCAAAATGGGAAAAATCCTATTTAGCATATACATAATCTCAATCTTAGGGGCTTTTGTATTCAACCCCCTTTACTCAGATGTTCCCAGATAAATTGGTGGACTACCGTGTGCTTTCAGATTACCCCTAACTTCCTGATTCGATTGTTTTTCCTTTTTTTCCCTTTTTTTTTGCATTTTTGCTTGTTACTGGTGTTAGTTCAGTTATTCTCATTGTTTGTCTTTTAGATATGGTTCATTAGATTGGTATTTATTTCTGTTTATGGCTCAGGTATTCTTTTCACTTCTCTTCGTTCCTGTTTGTTGCTCACCTCACCTCAGCCTACCAGTCTGCTCCCCGCCCCAGCTGTTGATCATTTCCTTATTTGTCCTTATCAGCTCCTTCCCCACCTACATCTGTGTGCCTGTAGTTGCTTGTCCTGGTTCTTTTGTCATTTCCACTCCCTCCTCTTTATGTAAAAGGTCCCTGGCTTGCTTTGTTCTTCACTGGTTCTTTCTGTTACGACCCATTACTAATCTATACTCATAACTCAAACCTGCTCCTGTTTTTTTTTTTTGTAAGTTTTCTGTTTGTTCGTATTCATTTGCGACTGCAGGCTACATGTTGGTTTCACCGCAAAACCACTCACAGTTTCACACAGGCTTTCCCCCTGTGTGAAAGCCTCAAACATTTAATGAACAAAAAGCAACATTAAGACCAGGCGAGGTACATCCTGGTGCTAATTCTGGTAGGGCTCACTGCCCAGGGTGCCACAACTTGGGGTATGGCAGGAGTTTTGCATTTCTGTGTCTCATGTCCATGTGTCCAGCTCATTGACTTGTGGCTACCAACAGTACATTGGTCTGGTTTTGCATTTGTTTAGTTTTTTTGGACTGCAAGATTCTGATTTGGTAATCTTTGAGATTTTCAAACACCCTTTGTTGTTTTAGTGATAATGAAAAACATATGATCCATCTATCTTTTGAATCAGTATGATTAGTTTCTGATTGCTCTTTACGTTAACTGTCTTTTTTTTTGTCCAGAACAGGCTTTAGGTTTGTGTTTCTGCCTGCTGGGTGGTTGTGGTTGGGTGCATCAATGAAAGGCTTCTCCAGCCCTTCATCGATGCAAGAACTGCTGAAACATAAAAATACCAAAAAGTGAAAATAAACATCACAAAAAAAAGACTATTTCACACCATAACACTTTAAATGTTAGTTTTAAGAATTCAGATTAAGGACCTGGTTACTTGTTGCAAGTGTACACAATCAACAAGCCATCCATGTCACTTACTGTATGACATATTATGACATAACATTGCAAACACTACAGAAGTATTGCGGCAACAGCTAAGCTGAAAGTGACATTTTCCCATAACGATTTGTCAAAGAAGCTCAATAACGACTTTAAACCACAAATGCATACATCATATCAAACTATTATTTCCAAGTTATCCATTCATCCAAGTGTTATAGGCAGGCCTATTGATTTCCACCCAGTGAGAGAAGGGATCAGAGCAGCTTTTCTATTTAGAGCTGCTGTTTATTTTCAGCAGATGATAATAGACTTTTCATGGTTAAGTGTGAAATTTGACTGCAACAGCTGTGTCACCTGTGCGAGGAGGTGTGAATTGGATTGCACCTCATTGTGTATTCCGTCCTACGCCGGGCGGTGAGACCGGCCGCTTCTGCTCTGCGCCTAATATGATTGACTGCCCCCTCTGTCTGTTGACTAATGTAATTGTTTGCAGCTATTTTGGTGGGGACTTGATCAGCATAATTGGCAGCGGTTCCTCCTTGGTCACGGTGAGATCAAGTCGCCTCCCGGGCGTAGGCAGCCGCAGCAGGCTGGCGACGGAGCCGCGGAGCGGAGCAGCCAGATGGCCCGCCGATGGTAGGCCAGCCACACCAGCAGCAGCAGCAAAGAGACGAGGGAGACGCCAACCACCAGGCTGACAAAGACCAAAACCAGATCCAGTTGTGATGGATCTGAAAAGTCCCACAGAAAAATAGACAAAAAGTATTTCTTGGTGAGCTCACAAATGCGCAGTGTATATATTTGGACACACAGAGCCACTTAACATTGTGGCTCCATTCTTCACACTCCGTTGACAAATGGCACAGTCATCTCTCATTTCCTCTCCTGGAGCATCTCCAGTTCATGGTGTGTTATCTCAGATTGATTGTCTTTTTTTTTTTTGTTTATTGTTTTTTTTGGGGTTTTTTTTGCACTCGGCTAATAATTACCTATCTCCGTGGGGAAGGTTGAATTTTTTGCTTGTTTCAACACCGGCCCAAAGGATATGCGATTTCGAAGATTGGCCGCGACGGTGTCTGCACCTTCAGAAGTGCATTGCTGCAGAAAGAATAATAATTTATAAAAAAAACATACATAAGAGTAGGAGATATGATGGAGGAGCTGTAACCCATGAAGAAGGATGTTTGTATTGGCTTTCAATAACAAGAGAAATGCAATAACAATCTACATAAATATTTATCAGTGTGTATTTTAAAACATTTTAGTAGGCTGTTTGTTGAAGCCTCTATTTGATAGACAACATGGAAAATAGGTGGTGCTTTCTTTTAATCATGTGCAATTATAAATAGAAGGGTAATTTTATTAAAAAGAATCAGTAGAAACACACAATTTTAAAGAAACAATGTAAAAAAAAAAAAAAAAAGGAATATCTTTGTTTGTTTGTTCACACCTGCAGGTTGTTGGTGCATTTTGCATCATTTCCCAAATAACCTCAAGGTTCCTGATGATCAGACTTTCCATAGAAAAGCGTCATACAGTTCCAGCAACTGTAATTTCTCATATGTTATGTCTGTGAATACCATGTGAAAAGACCTACCTTCTACCTCTACTAGTGCTGTTAAATGTGTTATTTTTGCTTTTTTGAGATGTTTTGACCTCTTTCATGTTGTCAGACAGAAGCAATTTAAGTGATTCTAGCATTCTGGCTGAATCACGAAGAATGTAGTTAATCAAAGATTAAGTTTAAGCAATTATCTTTGTACGCAGTGGCAGGCTGCTGTGGATAGATATTTTACTTTAATAAAAAAAAACCCATCAAGTTATCTTTGTTTCATAAAATTTGTTTCATGATGTGAACATTAATCACCGAAGGAGGAAAAAAAACTGCACAAATTTAAAACTGACTGCTAAACATGAAAAAAACACTCAGGGCTCTAGGCGTGACTCTGTCAATGCAACAAGTAAATATTTTTTCTTCAAAGCGACATGTATAAAAGTGCAGTGAGAATGTTTGTGTCTGAGAAATTATTCAAGTGATCTAGTCACACAGAAAATGACAGACATAGAAATAGATACTAAACAACAACTAAAATTAACAATGAGATTGAAAGAAAACAAACCTTGGATGTTTCACTTTGAAATGCCAGTTTCTCTCTGTATCATTTCTAATAATTTATTGTTTGTTTTACTCTGTTTTAAAAATGTATCCCTCATTGTGCAGCTTCACAGCTGCTTTTGAGATGAGGTAAGACTTTGGGAATATGGCTTTATGAAAAGAATAACATATCACAGAGATGAATCTGGTGTTTTCAGGAACAGCGGTCGGATCACAGGTCTGAGCCAAGAGTCTGCTTTGGGAATGACCTTTTTTGGTTTACTTTATATACTCATTTGTACTCTTCTGATTTCCACCCTCTGCACAATACTCTGTTGTAAAAATGTCAAAAAATCTAACTTATTTTGTTTACTTGTTTTCCACAAAAAGGTTTTTGATCTTCTTATGATTTCAGAGCCAAAATGAAGTCTCCTTTTTTTAAATTTTTGCTTTGTTATCAAGTAGATCTTCACACAGCTGTTCTCACATATCAGTTCTGACACCAGTAAATATTCCAGTAGACGACAGGCTTATTCAGGCGTATAAAATTGTCCATGTTATCTCTATCAATCTGTTTCTTGTTTATTTATCTCAGGGGGATTTCAAGGAAAACAGGTTTACGACAGAAACATGCCTCTCTCCTCTGGGGTATCCCAAATCATTAAAAATACACAGAGCATTTCATCTACCTACACATTTTGTGCTCCATCTTTCATTGAATGACACGAGAGGAAACTTGGCACTGCTCTGCTTGAGGAAGAGACTAATCCCAAACCCAGAGGGACCAGTCCACCTTTTTTTTTTCCCTCTTGCGAAAAGGAGCTGACTAATGTTTGCTGCTTCACACTAGCAGCTCAGCTAACATCTTGTTTGAAGACACTGATGGAGCCAGGTCATCTGCGAAAAAAAGTAAAATGAGACCCTGAGGATCCCAGAACAGATTCCATCCCCTCAAAACTATCCCTTGAGATCCTGTTGATAGATAAACCACACAAGATTGGAGATAAATGGCAAAGTCCAATCCATACGGGTAAGAAACTCAGCTATGTACACGACTTTAGGTAACCAAGTGGATAGAAAAATCACATAGAAAAATTTGGCTTGCATAGATGTTTAGTCAGGCACATATTGAATTATTTGTATGCAAATCAAAGAAAAAGCAAAAAAAACAAAACTATTTTTGCATGTATTCAGATTTAACGCATCAGGAAATTTTGTGTGTATTTTTAAGAATGTCTAAATGTGTAAAAGAGTGAAAGTGATTTAAAACAGCTAATCAAACCAGAAACATGCATAACTACTAACCATCACATTCACATTGAGACCATAGCAGCATTCGAGACTCGGTTGTTCTGAGATGTGTAGAAGCGCCCTTTTAAAAATAGACCTCTGAATGAGTCTCCAGAGTTTTTCACCCGGCTTCACATTTAGCCTAAAAGACGTGCTTGTCAGATGATTCACAGTTTTCTATTAAATCAGACGAGTGACTGCAACAACACTGAGTTATAGAAGTTTCTGTCAAAGCATCCGCATCCTTTGCTGCTCATAAAAATAAAAAAAAATTAAAAGAAAGTGTTTCTGTTACTTTGCAAAGCTCTCTTTCATCCTACTGTCATGTTTTAAACTGAGTCCTTGGCTGTCAGACAGAACATTAACATTAGACTCTGCTAAACGTTTTGAAAATCAGCTTCCAGAGAATTGCTATGACAAGATTTTTTTTTTATACCAGCTACATATTTCATTTCATTTTTGATTTACAAAAATCTATTCAACTTTGCATATTTTAGCACATATCAACCCACCTTTGTCTCCCCTCCTTTATCTCTTTCTTATTTATTCCCCAAAGCCAGTTTATTCTCCGTCTGTCATTCTCCACGCTCCGTAGCGTCACACTTTAGCCCGTTACATTTAAATCACTCTCAGCTCATTCCTTCATTCCCCTTACATTCATTGCACCGCAGTGCTCTGTGAACCCACTGCAATCTTACCCTTTCACAGTCAGAGTGGTTCCTCAGGCAGACACTGAGATCACAGTGTAGGTACACCACTGAGTAATTAATCATTTGGAAGAGACTGATGGTAAAGCTGGCACTGGTTGACAAGGCGCTGGGCAGCAGCGTGATCCCCGGCGGCTCCGCTCCTGGCCTGAGAGACGAGCACAAGTGGATTTTATAAACTTGGTTGAGACGTTTCTCTTGAAATCAAACCGAAGGCTCGGCCGTCTCCAGAAGCCAAAGCCGCACTGACTAGCAGACGTGAAGGCGGCAACACAGTGCAGAAAAAAATGATCAATATTTAATAGTGGTGAGAGGTGAAAGCTTAATGGCAAACAAATCATGTCAGGCAAAAGTCAGCGTTAAGAGTTATAATGGTTTGACATTGGTAACATCACATTTAGTAAGGATGCTGATAGCAATATTGGAAAACGTTATAAAATCTTATACTTGAATTGGATTTCTTACAACATAGGGGTCAGTACTTAAGACTAACCCTAAAATGAAACATCAAAATTGCTTTTCAAGAGAGAACATTTTGTAACGCTGTTGTTTTCTTGCTGAAACAAATATGAACTCTTTGTTTATTGGCGCGTCGACATACTAGTTTGTGCATTTTAACAGCGACGTGTCTGAGTCTCCAGGATAGCAATAACTGCTGGCACGAGACAACGTCAAGCAGCTCGTGTTGACTAAAAATATTTAGCTATTAAGATATGTTGTTGTTGTCGTCTGAAGAGATTTACCTTTATGAGATATCACTTCTTTTGTAAATGAGCAACATTTCTTGTGTTCCAACAACCATCGAAAATCAAACCATCTATATTTAGCTCATATATACACAATTTTTGACTAAAATGTCCCAGTTTAAAAGCTCTCAGTGAGCTTTTAAGCTCACAGTATAAACACCAACACAAAATCTTTTCATCCGCTGTTTTTGACTCCTTCCAGCTTACCTGAAAAAAAGGCAGCGGGTGGAGTCGTTGAAGTCCGGCTGACGTGTTGGTGACAGGCAACAGGCGGTGACGCCAAGGTTGATCTGACTGTTGTTTGTCTTCAGATTGATGATCGCTCTGAGGTTCCCTCGGGCCGGCACCACATCGCCAGGCTCCACACTTCTTCCCATCTTCAGCCTCATTTCTGCGGTGTAGTTTCCACTGCCACAGATGTCATCTGAAATTTCTGTCACACTAGCAGTGGATCAATATCTCATTATTGTTCGCGATTTGTAATGGGATTTGTCGTCTATTTTAAGTTACACTTATGTGAAATATTACAAAACAATTTCATTTATTCTCACCTTTTTCATAGTTTGTATCTTGCCATATTTCCTTTCATACAGCAACATTTGACTTTACAGATAAAGCATCATACAATCCATCACCATAAACACCCTTGTAGGACGAATGGTAATCATGAAGTGCATGGATTTAAAATTTGGCGCCCACCAAAAAGCCTCTTTGCAGAAAGAAAGTCGACCAACAACCTGGCAGCTAACCCAAATGGCGATGTCATCAAGCTAACATGCTAACACTAATAATATTTAGCAGTTGCTTTTTTTCTTCATCATCGTAATTAAACAATGACCAGACAGACAACACCTACTCAGGAGAAATAAGAACAAAATGTCATAATGTCCAATGAATCCCTTTAAAAATGACTGTTTCGATTTCTGAGACGAATGGCAGGGATTACTACACTTTCATGCAGCGTTCAGATTTTTTGAGATGCACCAGTACATGGCAGATGCCAAAACACTTTGATGTGCACAATTTCACAGCACGGTTTCCACTCTCTTATATAATGTTTGTTGTGAAGCTCCAGCAGAGTTTCCTGTGGCGTGCCAGTTATTTCAACACAGAAATTACCTGTTTTATTGACTGCATTCTTGCGTTTGCCCTTGAGAGACGCACCAGAAGATAAAAGAGTAAGTGAGCAGAGAATAAACAAAAGATGCATTGTCATTAGGATTGTATCAGCGGGAAGTTTGTTTCAGACAAAACAAAAACAGAGTCGCTGCTTCATAAATTAAACGAAAACAACTGATGCTGAAATCAGTGAAAACTGAACGCAGAATCCATGTAAGATTATCAGGATTTAATTTATAGTTCCCTGTTAAGAGATTTTATTTATTCTTTGCAGTTGGTTGTGTCATTTAGTATGGTTGAGAGAGGAGTGGGAACATCTAAGATAAGTGCATTTACTTTGTCACTTTGTTGCGTTCAGTGGTTAAAATGATTTATGACAGTAATTTATAGGATAGTCAACAGCTCAGCTCTGTTCCAAATGTTTACCAAGCTCTCAGTGCAGTCTGACCAAAACCCATTTCAAAAGTTCAAGTATTTCAACCCCCTCAAGGTAAACCCAGGGAGGATCCACAGAGAGCCGTTTCATTTTTATTTTATTTATTTTTACTTTCCTGTGCTCACAGAGGAAATGAAAACATCGGTGATGGGCTTGTGTCTGTATTCAGAGATGTTTGATACAATAACGGTAGAATTTTCCCACCTGCTGAATTTAGTAGCGGATGGATAAAAATCATTAAAAAAAATTAAAAATAAAATAAAACTACAGCCGTGCCATCTGCTGACGTTGGTCTACAGCTGTCTAACAGCACATTTTAAATCACTTCATGATTCCCTCTGCTGCTTAGTGGACATGATGATTGTAATTTCAAGCACAATTTAGTGCTGCTGACCAAAAATGCAGAAAGTACCAAAAACTGCTCTAAAGATCATTGGATTGCTGCTCATTTTGTGCAACTGCTGTACCGTGCATCAAAAATATTTTTTGATAAACCTTTTTTTTTTGTTTTTTGTAAAATAAAAAATTGTGCAGTTTTATATTTGAGCTATGTGAGAAATATTTTTTAATTAAAGATCAAAATAAAGACGAACGTGTAAAATGTGTCACTGTGTACATTTTAATTCACACCTTGCTTTTAAAATTACTATAATAAGTACATTTTTGGACAATACTGTAATTTCTACAGATGCACCTGCAAATGAAATACAATGAATCAATGGGATTTGCTAGAATATCTGGCATACTTACTATAAAATGCCTCTCTACCTTCGTTTTATCTGTTACCAGGTTAATAATAGAAATGGTAGAAGACGTAACAACATTACCCAGAGACATACTGATGAGGTGACGTCCTTCTCCTCTGGTTCAGCCTTGGGAGCTCTGATTTAGTCTGCGGCTCTGACACTAACAGCCTGCTCCCAGACTCCAGGCTTGCCGTCTTGTCCTTAGCATGGGCACGCGGTGACCTACTGACATTTTGTTCTGCCAGCATCCTGGCTCTGCCTACTCTTCTGTCTAATTGTGTTTTGGTGTTTCCTTCAACAGGCAGCGTCTTCTCAGTGGACTTTATTGTGGTTTCCACAGCAGCCGCTCCAGACTCAGACAGTGTGCCCTCTGTTGCGACAACTCCAAAGGTGTTCTGAAAGCGTCTTTGTGTCGTTGTCGTCACAAACCGAGTCCACTGAGGTGCGTCTTTTCTTTCCAAATGAACAGTTTCATCTGATGTACTTTTGGCCTTTGTTGATGCCGTGTCATCACTGGTGTAGTCCTGCTCCCATTTACTGGTGACTGAGAAATGCAACACTTTGAGCTCGACAGCCTGGGGTGCAGATTTTTCAGGTAACGAGCGATGAAAGCTCCAGTTGCTTCCGGATTTTGTTTTATTAGCGTTTTGGGCCAGGAAATTATTTTTTTCTGGGAATCGAGTTTCGAACATTTCCTTTGTGGGATCAATCACGACTGCCTCAGTAGTTTCACCAGACTTTGTACAGCCAGAGCTGCTACAACTGGTTGTATTAACAAACTCTGTGGGTGGGATCTCTGCAAGAGGTAGAAAATCTGTCACATGACCCAAGAATGCTTGGCTTATTGAGGTTCTTTTGGGCAACGTGTGGTTCTTCTGTTTTTCTACCCGGTCTTGTGAGTGCTCTCCATAAATATTCACAGGCAGAGGAACTGATTTAATCCCTTTAAGTGATAAATAGCTCATTTGTTCAGACGCTGCAGGTGTCTGGACATATGACTCTGAAAAGCCAGACTCTGCCATATTAACATCGTGTGATAATGCAGTCGTAGAAAGCAGGGCATGCTGGCCTTGTTCAGCAGCTCGTGCAAGAATCTCCTCCTCTGGCTGCTCCTGCACACTATGTGCTTCCATTGTTTTTATTCTCAAAACAGCGGGGGTGAGCTTGTCAGAAGTGTGAGTTATGGGAAGCTCTCTCTGAGTCAAAGGATTAGGACGAGCGTAGGGCTGAGATCTGTGCTCAGCTGCATTCTGAGTTAACTTCCTACTGTCTGGCAGAGTCCCACTGGTGACCAGCAGAGATGTAAAGCCTCTGAACTCAGCGGGAGTCTCTGTCAGAGAGACAAAGTCAGCGGTTTTATTTGCGTTTGTCTGAAATTGAGAAGCAATGTGTCTTGCCTGGTCAAAAGTCTGGCGCGTAATTTTGTGGATCGCACGGTCAGTGCTTGAATTCATATTTGTAATCAGGTCTGAGTTGTTACCCTCACTCTGCTGTGACAGAGGCTGGTTGTCGTGCCTTACATTTGTCTTTGCCAAGCGATGCTCAATATCAGACAATGAGTTAGGCTCTTCGTCAGACTGTATTTTAGGCCTTTCGGGAAGATTACCCGTCTGGAAAATCGTGCCGGTGCCAACTCGATCGATCGTGTCAGCATCATTTGTGTCATGCCCAAATTCCCCATTTGTAGCCATCGCAGTGTACGGCACGGCTGTTTCAAAGTGCTGATGATGCTTCGCAGTCATAATTATATTGTTTGCTTCATCTTTGCCACCAGCAGTAGAAAGGTCACTCTGTTTAGTCTCATTCTTAGTCTGAAGGGAAGTGGAGTTGAATTCATCAGTGTCATTAGCAACATGTTTACTCCCGACAGTCGTACGTTGATCACCCGCGACTCCATCTGAATGTCTCACAACGGATGTCATCATGAGCATAACATCTCCTTTCTTTTTTCTTTGACTTGTTGCTGCTGGTGAGACAGCCTCTGTCTCACCAGCGGCCGCTAACGAGGACTCTTTGCTGTTGGATCCAGGGACAAAGTGGGCCTGCTGTGATCCAGTCAGCTTCTGCAATCCGTAGGTTACAGTCAACCTGTCACCACTTAACGTCCTCGGTTTCATCATCGGTGACACGCTTTCGGGAGACAAGCCATTGATTCCTGCTGCAGGGATGGCGGACGACGACGTGGTCCGCGCCTGTGGAAGTCTCTGCTTGTTTTGCGCAGCGGGAGAATGTAAAGTGTCTGGATGCGATGCCTGCTCTGACACCCTGGAGAGACATGTCTGGCCTGGAGTTATGTTAGGGCATGAGGAGGAGGAGTGACTCCTCTGAGTAGCAGACTGCCCTCGGTGAGGCTGAAATGGGCCCACAGAGATGCGGGGTTTAAATGACAAGACTGCGACTGTGGGTGTCTTTGCGGATGAATCATCGTACATCTGCTGGTGTATGGATGGCGTGGCATATTCCACATGCTCTTGCTCGATCGCTGTGTGTGAAACTGCTTCGGTCCTCTGAACAGGATAGTTCAATTTATGCTTATGATCTGTGTTGCTCTGAATAATTGATGCATTGAGAGAACCGCTCACGGTAAAGTGGGACTCGGCTCTCTGAAATCGGGTTGTGAGTGAAGGCAGTTTAGCTGCGTTAGCGGCCCTCCCGCTTGGGGAAATAAGTGGCGTAAACACAGAAATAGATCCAGACATTTTTGACGCGGCAGTGGCAGGAAGCGTAACCTCAAACTCTTGAGAACTTGTTTCCTTCGGTGGTAACATAATGTCTTCTTTTGGAAGCTCCTCCTCCCTTGGATCTGGTGATCTTACAGATGGGTGTGGCAGCTGGTGATTGCTTGTCACCTCGAAAGAAAATGACTTATTTGTTAGGTCTCTTATTTGTGAAGCATTTTCACCCAGATGAATACCCTTGAGCTCAGAGCTGTCCGACTCTTTAATCAAACCAGGACAGGGAGACAGCTTTTCAACAATGCGCTCTTTGTCTCCGTTAAGTTCTTTCCAATTTGTTGCCTGTTCAGGGGGAACATTTGTCACATCCTCCTTCCCAATATCCTTATTAAATTTTCTGTCCTCCCCACTTCCAGCCTTTGCTCCGTTTTCCTCCAAAAACTGTTTCTGCTTTCCAGTAGCATCCAGGGTTGAATTCTGCGTATTTATTTTAGTCACACCTTCTCTTTTGGCGTCTCTCTCATCTTTGACCTCACTGTGTTGTGTATGTTTGTCATGTCTCAGAAGTACATGCTCTTCTCTGCTTGTCTTGCTGATGAACTCTTTCATTTCTCCAGCCTCTCTGTATCTGCTTTGCTTTATCTCTGCTGCTCGTTTTTCAATTTCAGGATCATCTAATCTTAATAATCCCTCCCTTTTGTTTTCCAGGATTGTATCCTCTTTGAGAAACATTTTTGTAATTTCTCTGCCGTGGCTGCTGTTGGACTGAAGAGTGTCTTTGTCCTTGTTTTCAGTAACTACACTCAAAATGCTTTCTCTCTCATCTCTAAGCGTCAGACTGTGAATGTTGTGTAAGTCTATTAATTTGCTATCAGGCCTGTTGCCTTCAAAATCCCTCCCCTCAGTGATTTTTGACTGAGTTTCTATCTGTTTCTTATTGAAAGACATACTTTTTGGTTCTGTTAATGCCGACTGAGAGACGTCAAAGTCAAAGACCTTCAGCCTAACTTTTCTTGTAGGAAAAGTTGAAGTTTGTACTCTGGTCACAGCTGTCGTACTCGCTGTTGTTTGGAGATTAGCAGGAGACTGTTTATGAGTGACAGATGCAAGCCTAACTGTTAAATCCTTCGGTAACAAAGTCAATATCGACTGTTCGGCCCGAGACGTAGGTTTAGGTTTTGTTTGGCTGTTGGACACAGAGATGAAAGTCCCAGCTTTTCCTGTCAGAAAACCAGACTTGAGATTTTTGACTGTGGAAACAGTTGGCCTGCGAAGGGTGAAGGGTGTTACTGCAGCAAGAGCTTCGATCGAGTTCATTCTTGTAGGATGTGAAGCAGTGCCATGAGCACGACCTTTCAGGAGAGGACTGTTAAAACTGCTGAGGGGAGCAAAGAAAGGCGCATTGCTCACTGGCCCAGTGCTGATGTCCTGATTTCTCAAGCTTGTTGAGAGACTGTGGGAAGCCTTTTCCTCGCTCTGAGTGAAAGGCATCGGATTTGACTGAGGCTCCCTTATGGAGACATTTTCGTTAAATGTCTCTTGGTGTCCATGTTTTACTGGTTTCTGGCCGGTGTAAGAGGGCTTTGATGAGGGATACTGCGAAATGGATGTTAACTTTGGACTTGCTGTGACAAAGATGTTGCTGGGATGGGTACGACTTGGTGGTAGTGTTGTGAATTTGTGTTTTTCAGATGACAGTTCAGCAGCAATATGAGAGGAAAAAGAAACAGTTTTTCTCTCAGTCTTATTATGGGTAAAAGGAAGAGATGTGTGGTTGTAATTTATTGCATTTTTGAAAATGTTGCTCTCTTTGGCCTCTTTGCTTTTCCCAGTTGAAAACGAATGGGAACTGTTTAATGAAGCAGTAGAGCTGGCTGCAAATTTCTCGCTGGACATTGCTTTTCCATCTTTCAGACAGGTCAAACACAAGTCTGTCACATCATTTCCTTTCATTGAATCTTTTGTTGGATCAGCTTGGAGGATGAACTGCATTGTACTAGGCAGATCCTCATTCTCTCCCAGTTTTCTTATGCTCTTCTCTTGAGGTCGTAAATCATCACTGTTGTTAAACAGCTCCGTCAGGTTATCAATTACACGAGGAGGAGATGCAGATGGGATTGGAAGTAAAAGTCCTGTATCAGCAGATGTGGGAATAACAGAGTTGGCATTTCTGCGGCTCCCGGTTGCAAGCGGCACAGAAAACCATGGAGGGGCTTTGACTGCCTTGGCAGACAAATGGACACGTGGCTCAAAGGTATCATTCAACACCAATGCAGTTGGTGTGGAAGACGAAACGATCTTTGCGTAATCAGACTTCAGTGGGACTTTTGATTCTGAATGGAAAGCAGTTGATGATTTTAGAGAGCTTTGCACGTTACTGGAGAGAATATTTCCCGTGCTTTGTAAAGTAGTGGCTAACGATGCGGTTGGCATCCCCTCATTAGTTGGCTTTAGTTTTGTGTCAAACACGTTTGCCTTTGGAAACTCGGCAGTCGGCTCCTCCTCTATGCCTCGGTGTGTCGTCTGTGAAGGTGCTGCTTCTGTGCCACGAACAATTGTGATTGTTTTTTCCAAAAGCCTAGAGTTTGTGACAGCAGTGCCTTTTGTTTGTTCTGGGAGGTAACTTTGGAAATCTTCTTGGTCTCCCCCAACTACTAAAAAATAAAACATGTCAATCAAAGTTTATCCTCAAAGGCTTTTTTTTTTTACTACTTGTATTAGTAATAGTCGTATCAAATAAAAATGAAACGCAAATGAAATAAAGAGCTGATGCAGGAAAAAACATATTATGAAATATGTTATAAAAATAGGTGAGGTATGTGCAAACATGGGTAGCAGAGGGGAATATCTCCAGTGTTGATTTACTATATTTAATCATACAAATTCCCCAGTGGCAATCACTTGCACTTTATTCATTTTTAATCACTGATCACATTAATTTAATGGTTCCTACGGCCTCCATGCATTGGAGCTGTAAATTAAAAAAAATAAAATCACAATGCTCTTTGCTTCTGTGATTTTCTATAAGAAGGAAGAAAACTATGTGAAACGTGAATATAATTATTTCTTAAATGACATATTTGTTCATATTTGACGTTTCATCTTATTGGTTTACGTTCAAGAGCCTTGACAGCATATTAAATTATTTAAATCCTGCTGTGACTGAAATTAATTTACTGAACTGGTGACAGATACTAGATGGTGTGTGACTGATTAGCTGATTATTAAATGTCTGGTGATTTATCTATTAATTGTGGTGCTAACACCAGGCGGTTTTGTGATTACGTTACATTTTGTTGTTACACATTACACTGTAAATTAGATGGAAGTGGAGGATGACAATTTCTACATGAATCCATAAATGCATAAATTATAACGTTGGATCTGTTGACATTTTTTTTTTCTGTTCCTGATGTTTCCAAATTTACAAAGTTAAAGCCTAAGAACTAGATCTGCCAAGTAAAACAATCAACAACCATTCAACAAACCTGCAACACCAACCAACTTACTATTTAACAAAGGCTAAAAAGATCATTTGAAAACAAAAGGTCATTTTATTCTATCTTCACCCCAAATTAATATCAAAAATATTACATACCTGTAAGCAGGAAAACAGCAAGTGGAAGGGAGGTAAACTTCCACATTTCGGGTTTTGTCTTTTAGCAGTCACTATAAAGCTGTTGGTGGTCCGTTATGCACAGGGTTTCAGCTGTTTGCAGATATATCCGCATGGAGCCTGATAGTGTCGTCACTTGCAAGGTGGCTGTCCTTTGAACGTCATTATCACAAAGATCACATTTCTCTGTAGCTTTTTTTTTTCAGTTACATATGATCTACAGCGTCAATGAATTCAGAAAATATTAATCAAAAGTAACTGATAAAGAACTACAACAAAAGTTTATTATAAAAAATGATTGCAAAGTGTGGCATTTCAGTGACTGATCAACATGTGTCGTTAACATGATGGTCATTCATTCGTCCACTGCAATATACTTATTTAACCATTTCCTGAGGTAAAATGTCTATGCAGCTTAAGAGATTTTTAAAAATAGACATCTTGTGAGACTAGTTTGAATTTATAGTGGATTTTCCTTAATTCATATAATCAGACATTCTCCCATAAAATATTAATAAATGTCTTTTTTTTTATTGCATAAAAGCACCAATTTTTATTTATTTATTTTTTTGCCATTAACAAGGTTCTGACATCCTTCTTGCTACACATATTTCAATTAGTTGGTCCGGCACTGAACTGAGTTTCCAGCATGGTTTATAACTTTTTAAAAAGGGGTGGAGGGCCCAACCTGAAACCTTACTTTAGCTTCTTTATTAGTTTCACAGCCTACAGTCTAGTCAACTCTACATCATCATCATCATCATCATCATCATCATCATCATCATCATCATCATCATCATCATCATCCCCAGATGGGAGTTCCAACAGTATGAAAAATCCAAACAGAGTTAAAATGACTTTAGAAAAGATAAAGCCAAATACTATTGAGCTTCAAGAAAGACAATGATTTAAAATGTATAACCTATACTTGGCCATGCCAGCTAGCCTGCCAGTTTAAATTTCCTCTACATTTTCTAAACAGTTGTGATCAAACGTTCGGATTCAATTACCACAAATGCTGTTGACGGGGTAAAACAAGTGTGTAATCTGACTGCAATTAGTGAAGGATATAAAACAGTGATTTCACGTTTTTGAATCCAATTCTTGTGTTTAGAATTTAATTTGAATGTAAATATAATCATTCCAAAACCTGACAGTTTAATATGGTGTAGCACCAAATTAATATGAAATTCAAGACTTATGTAAATTTCGGATCGGTACTGTCATAGCAGACACACGAATACAAATATCTAGCATTGTATGCATCTTTTATTTTTTAAAGACAGAGCCTCCAAACAAATGGTTACTCTGCAAAAAACGCAAAATATTTTTTTTTGCTCCCTAATTAAAGACATAACATTGATTTTAAAAATATATATATATTCAAAAAACGTCTAGTCAGAAATGTCATGAAACAAAGAGCATTGCTAATGGACGTGATCTTGCTAATGTAGACAGAATGATTACAAGCATGAAGATATTCTTAATCAATTATATCTTTAATTCTTTAGGTCACAAATAAAACCTTTACATCAGAATCATTAATGATGAGAAAACATCTTCAATGCAATTTCATTTGAATAAGTATGAACGAGTTAAAAAAATGCTTTTCTATACTGAACACAAGAAAACAAGAGATTTTGCTGCATATCAAAACATTTCAGATTGTATTTTTACTCCTCTGCTTTGATGAGTTTCACACAGGAGTGCAGAATCTCAAGACCATGAAGCTCTCGAAGTTTGTGCACATGTCTGAAAATATGAAGAAAAAATAGGTTGGTTTTTTTTAAAGAAAATATTTTGACAGAGTGTCCAGTGTGCTGGCATTCAATTTAAACACTTGTGTGACCTTCGCCACAGAGCAATCAACTCATCCTCAACAAAGTCCAAGCCTATCAGCCCCAAGGTGCATTTAGGGCCTTCAAAAAGGACACTGACGTAAGGACACTTACATCAGATTAGAGCATTTATTACAGAATGACACAGAATGGTGTTGGCTGTTCTCAAATATCAAGCGATGCTCTTGTACCATTAAAGCAAGTCTGACAGTCTGTCCCTGAGCCTTGTTATTCACAACATTTGACTGAATGTACACGATAGGAAGAGAGACTCTTTCTCAGCTGAAGTGGGACGACGGCTTGCATGTAGAGGTCAAAGGCAGGCCAATGCAGAAGCAACGTGTTAGGAGGCACAACGAAAAGACTTTGATCCTGTTACAAGTTTTGCCGATTCAGCAAAGAAATCCTTTTAGCCAACATACCTGTTTTATCATTTATAACAGAGTGATATTAAAGTTGCCTTTTTTTTTTTTTCTAAAAGGGTTTGTAACAGCTTGGAACTTAGCCGAGCGTCCCCGAAAGTTTGGAAGAACTCACTAACACACATTCATCTCGTAGAAAGAGAATCTCTCTTTTCCTGAACGTGTTTATATGCTTCCCAAATTGTCCAATTAAAACTGTCCAGATTTCAGTGACTGTGTAATGGAATACAATGTTGATCCAATTGCAACATAATTCAGGTGAAATTCAATAATTCAACTCATGCGAGCATGCATAACCATATCTGTGTGATCAGCAAACAGATCAGATCAGAAACCTCCGATGCAATATGCAAGAGAAATAAGTCAGAAAAAGGTATGAGACCACATTGTTATGCACAGTGCCGTTTCCTTTGATTGCGAGGATGAAAACTCTTTTTAGCAGATACACAAACGAGAGCGTTGTCTTTGATATTCCAAAGACAACGCTCCACCGTGATTTTAGCTAGACCAAGAATTTACTGCGGCCATCGTGTGTGATGAGCATCCAGTGGGAGTTGCTGAAACATGGTTAATGTATGCAAACTGCACTTGGTCTGCGTCTGATGGTTGCTACGACACTCCAGACTGAGCTAAATAACCACCAAGTGGTAACGGGTTCTTCTCCTGCCCTCGGTTGGGTAATAAACAGCATACCCACTGAAACGTGTGCGTCGTGTTTGACAGGTAAAATCCTGGAGAGGAAAAGGAACAACAGGAGAATGCAAAATTGGTTGTAGCTGGGCCAACTTGGGACGAGTCGCTGTGCAGACAAGACTTCATTTGCTACCAGTTCCAGCTGTTTACTTGTATTTTGCGGCATCTGGCTTATGATCGTTTTATGGTCATATATCAGAAACGTGTTCCAAGATTATCGTAACCAACAAGATCATTATACTGATTAACTCTGTATGGTCGATCACTAATGGCAAGTGGTCTGGTAAAGCTGTTTATTATCAAAAAATAGTGTTTCTTCTGAAATTACCAATGCAATCAAAAGTTTAATGGTCACTTAAAATGAGGTTTTAATGTTGATTTCAGGTTAAGCTGTTAAAACTAAGCATAGGAAATTTTAACACAGTAGACAAATAATACTATTTTATCCATAATAGACGACACTACAGCTGGATCCGCATAAATGTAAACATCTGGTGTTGGTTATTACTTATTTGGAAGAAAAGACAACTGCTCAGCAGACAACTTTGTGTAATAACAAAACAAAAAATAAAATTTTGCAACCTGTATAAAATTCTCATCTTCAATTACTTACTACCTGATAATGTAAAAAAAATTCCCAGAACTGAAGGTATACACAGCCAGGATAATCTAAGAATCCACCCACAGATCTAGATTACGGTTGAAACAGAAATTAGTTGACAACTTTCGAGACTCTTATAAGTGTCAGGATACATTTAAGCAACATTTGCATAGCAGCAAAGATGCTCTATGGCAGTCAAAACGAAGACAATTTAAACAGTTCTCTCTTGCATTATAAGTAATATTAAACCTTTTCAATTGTTTTTGAAAGCACAAGAAAACATTTGAGCTGCTTTCTTTGAGTAAGATGCTAGTAACTCGCTAGCTTAAGATCACAATGTCGCCTGCTAACTGCAGATAAGACACTGACCACTCAGAAGTACTCAGCAGGAGCTCCACTTCAAATAAACAAGAAATCTTTTCAAAGCCAAGACAAAAGCCTCTGACATTTTGACATGGCGGGTTGTGGTTTAAGCCTAGCAGTAGACACAAGAGACATGGGGAAATAATCCAGGGAACAGAGCCAGAGGAGACTAATTACAAAACTAATGCAGAATTTTTAATTGATCTCTTTCCCTCTCTTTAGTCAGTAGCCTGCTAGGATTTGGAAAGGGAGAAACAAACTACAGCTGCCAGTCAGTTGTGCTAACCAGCAGTAATAAATAGATTTTTTTGTTTGTTTGTTTTTTTTTTGTTTTTTTTCCCCCTTTTTCAAAAAGCACAAGAAAACATTTCCACGTTTTGAGAATGGGTGGGTTGCCATCCAAGGAAATGAAATGAATGCTCTTGCCTTTGTGAACATTTTAATTCAGCTGCAAATAAACTTTTTTTTTTTTTTAAAAACGCTGATGAAATTGTTATTTGATTGACTATATTTAGGAAAACAAACAAACTGCATGTACTTTAGGAATCCAGAGAAAGCCCTACTAATGTATCTTTATTCTGCATTTTATTCATTACAAGATGGGTTTTAATAGAATCAAGCTGCAAGGTCTAAAAATATGCACAGTTCAAACACACCTACTCATTATTCATGAAAAGAGATGTGTGTTAAGTCTTGACAATTCAGAATATTAAAGAGACATGCACTCAGAAAGTAGTAATAGCCCAAAATTACACATTAGTTTTATGTTTAGCTTCTTCAGCCAGAGCTCTGTCGTCACTTTGAGACCATTTCAAACTTTAATAGCATTAGCTTTCAGAATGTAAACCATATTTAGTGATCTGTGAGGTGACGTGTTACCTGGGCTCAGATCGGCACAGTTTGCTGAGAGCAATGGCTGCATTTTGCTGCACAGCTGTCTTCTTAGGCTCCCCCGCAGCGAGCCGCAGCAGAAGCAGCACAATATCAGTACCCAGCAGGTGGGTGGCAACTCCTTCCAGCTCAAAGCAGTGGGACAAGCACAAAGCTGCATTTCCTGAAATCACCTCATCGCTGTTGGAACGCAGCAAACGACGTAAAATGGAGAGTTCTGCGCGAAATAACAGGTGGAAACCAAATCAGGAAAACATACAATGATGAAAGTCACAACCATTAATAAACAGATGGAGGGAAATCAGAAGAAACCTTTCCTTTCTTTTTAGGTGAACTAGAATTGTGCTTTGTTTTTTTTAACTTTTAGAATTTCTTTAAACTGTTTTCCATGTCAGAAAATTAATTACATTTTCTCAGTACTTGGGTCAAATGTTTAGGGACTCTTTCAAGCTTCTCACAGCAGTTTGCTGGAATTTTAGCCCAATCATGAGAACGTCACTAATTCATTTGGGAGTATTTTCAGGGTGATTTTTTTTTGTTTGTTTGTTTGAAAGATCTATCTTAACCCAAGCTTCAATTTCCAGGCTAATGTCTTCAAATTTTGCTTCAATATTTTCGCACATTATTCTTTTCTGTCTTATCATCTGCCAGCTTCTTCACAAGTTTTTGTTGTTGTTCTCAACCTTACAATGGCTGGACATTTTTTCATGCTGTTTACGAATTCGGAAGCTTCAAGCATCTAGAAATTTTACCGAATTAGACTCATGGATGTCCCCAGGTTTTTTTTTTTTTTTTTGGTTTTTTTTCTGATATCTGGTCAGATTTCTTTTGATTTTTCTATAATGAAACACAACAAAGCAGTATGTTTGAGATGTTACGTTATGATATTACTGTTGCATTTCAAGTTATCTTCAATATGATTGAATTAACTGATCAGAAGCTTGCAAGTCTCTGCTTTCCCAAATTGTTTAAAGCCATAAGAATCTTAGTCTGTGAACTTTTGAGAATTAAAAAAAATATATCTTGCTTTGTTTTTTTTTTTAAATTAATATAACTAATTGTTTGAATTCTAAAAATCCTAAAACCGTAAACATTTAGTCTGATTAAATATCATGAGAAAAAAAATAGGTTGTGTGCATTTTTATACATTTCATGTAAAAATCTGATTACAGCTACAGTTAACCAACAAGTGTTTATTTCAGTTCAGTCTCAGAGGTATACTGCAGTATTCACACTAATCAAAGAGCCTATTAATGCTAACATGTCAATCATTCCTCACTTTTGTCAGTCTTCACCAGCTCTTCCCTTGCCGTGTCGCCGACTGCAGTGCAAACCGTCAATGTCTTCACGGCAAATTTGGTGGCAGTCTGACCTTTTCTCTTCATAAACAAACACACACACACAAAAAATGAATAAGCAACCAGGATGTTTTCTATACTGACTCTAGATGAAAAGTCAGATGTCATGAACAACAAAATGAATAAAATTATTTTTCATCTTACATGTTTCAAGCAGCTATTATATAAATGCTAAAGATGACAGTTTTTCAGTCTATTTTATTGTTTTAGCTATTTCTCTGTAAATTGATTTAACTAGTTTTTCTGTCTTTTCATTCTAATTTGACCTTCAGTGTTATATTCATATTAGGTACCACTTGAAAAAAAAAGAGTCTAAGCTATCTGTGGGAAGATTGCATAATTTTCTGCATATTTTGGCAATCAAATGAACACAAAGGACGGAGAGAGAGAGAGAGGCAGAGTACAGGTTCTGTGTGTGCAGCTCTTTCATGAGTAGAATAAGGGAAGCGTGACTAAACCATTTCTTTTTCACCATCTTCTTGGTTTATTTATTCAAGACTCTTTTTCTGAACCTAGATTGTTTTTCCCACAATAGGTAGCAGAGCATCACATTTAACTTTCACCCAAACTTCTTCTCTTATCTCACGACTTCTTCTTGAGCACATGGGAAACTACAGTAAAGGGGGCAAGAGCGCCACCTCTTGACATCCCCAAATATAACAACCGTAATAGACAGAGTTTACGTACAAGATCAATTGCGGGAAGTTGCGTAATAACGGCTCTCCAGGACTTGACTTGTTGACCCCTGAACTAGGCACTATTTTCCACTCTAATGTTAAACCCCTGCTGTCTGCTAGACAAAATGTAAGCAACATAGAAAATTATGTAAATTTTTTCCATCAGGTTTTTCTTTTGTAAAAGTCTGAAGTGAAGTTCATTTTCTTTAAGTGAGCTGTGTCTTTGTTATATTGGTACAGCTTTTACTGAAAGCTGCACAGATTTCTTAGAATACGTGCCTAAGTGTGTGTGTGTGTTAAAAATGTGTCATCTCAAGATTCGAAAGCCTCATTAAGCTATTCCAAGTAGTTAAAAAAAAAAACAGACTTAACCGTCTATACAGTTAAATACCTTCAGCAGCCAGCATATGGTGTGAATGACTTTCCTTCGAACAGCATGCTGAACAGCTTCAGAGGACTGAGGGAGGATGGTGCTCAACACACCCATGGCTCTCTGGAGAGTAAAGAAGAGTGTTGATATTAGAAAAGAAACTCCTAGAAGATGAAGAAAGAGAAAGGAAAAGCAAAGCAAAAATAAAGGCGATAGAAAAGGGAGTGAAACAAGTCACCTCAGTGCAATTCAACCTGAATATTAAGAAAACTGTTCTGTAAAGACCTCAGAGGCTGTATTATTAGTGAGCAGTCGCATGAGGACTTTGCTGTAGAAATGAAAGAAATGCATTTTTTTACAATCCGAAGTACTTAACAGAAAAAACATAGTTGATTAAATGATGAAGGAAATTTAACCACAAGGACACGGTAAACTAATAAGTCTCGTTTTATTAGTATTACTGGTGTCCTCAAGCTTGGGATCATTCTCTCTGCCTATCAAAAAGGTGTCAAGTAGTCACTATGTTGTTAAATGAGAAAATATGCAAAAGGCTCAAAGAGTGCATTTGCACCACACAGTCAAAGTGTACCACCAATTTTTATTTTGGAGCCATATGTGTAATCCAGTGTGTCATGCAAATGAACCTGTCCAATAACAAAGTTTTCACTCTAAAACCGCTGCATGCATTTCATCCCGATTCCTTAAAGGACAAAATGGCTTACATTTGTAATTTCAAATGTGTTATTTTAGTGAAAAAGTAGACTTTATTCTTGGAAACAGAGGAAACGGACAATCTGAGTAAAACTGTTAAGACAAAGTACATTCTCAATACTGATGACTTAATAAAAACAATTTTAAAAAAGCCTCTAAATCCTTCTACCATAATTACCTTTGCAAAAACTTTGATTTATTATAAAGAAAACATCTTTCTTATGACAAACCAGAGACAGAGTTCCAGCGACATGATAAAGTTACCTCGTTTATCAGATTTCCCGGTAATTCAACTGTAACCTGTTAAAGAAATCCTTATTCTTACGACAGTAGGAAGATATGTAATCAGCTAGGTTTGCAGGGTCGGAGTAGTGTTAATGTGTTTTTAAAAGCGCTTTGAGTCGTTGTTCAGATCCGTTACAGTGACACCACATTTTTTTGACACTTCTTATCTCGTGCATACACACACGCTTTTTAGATTCTTCTCATCAAAGCTATCTCCTTAATGTAGCAGACAGGGGGAAAACAGCTCTGCTGTGCTTTCATGATAAACCTTCACGGGGAATCAAAGAGAAAAGAAGGTAAATAAAGCGCTGCTCCAGCAGAGGGAAAAGAAATAATGGCGTAAAAAAAATATGTAGGACGTCTTTAATTCATTCTCACTACTCTACAAGAACTAAAGTAACACTTTTGTCAAAGGGGGAGGGCAGGTCAGATAGTTCAACAGGACCACAGGAGAAAAAAAAAAAAAAAAAACATTTGAGAAAACTTTCTATCTCTGATCAACACTAAAATTAAACCCAGCTAATCATCACCCCTATCTACCATCTTCAGACTGCAGATTAATGTTTGTAGAAAGAATAGCCATCTTAAAGTAAAGTTGTAGGATGGAATCCAGCTTCATCGCCGTCACCTGTTGAAATTCCCTTGGGCAAAGCACTTAAACACAAGCTGCCTACCAGTCTCCATTTTGACAAATGAATGGGTGTCACTGGATGAATGTTGCTCTGGAGTTAGATGGTTGACTGCAAAAGGTGCAATATGCAGTAATGTCAGACAATATGCCTTTGATAAAAAATAACATTCCTGTAATGAATGAACACAAAAACTGAGACACATGGGTTACCTGAATGAAGGTGAATTTACAAAAGTATGGAACTTTAAAAAAATCCCATGTCCAGTCAGAGGCTTAAATACACAAATTTTAGGAATGAATGTTATTAAATTAGGATTTTAAATATGCATTTGAGCCATTCTTGTATATGGGCATTTAGAATTTTCATCAAAGCCACATTTTAATCATTTTGATATTTTTTGTTATCCATACAGTAAATTTGTACATTGATCCCCACTAATATTTGGTCAAATGTAACTTGAGAAGTTGCAAAAATGACTGCCATCGCTATGCCTGAATATTTGACCTGTATTGTCAGAATGATGGTTTCCTGACACCAACCAGACTTTTGAAGAAAGTCGACGTTAACCTGCTCTGCCTGTTTCAAAAACACTTCTTACAATATGTGGCTGAGTAGATAATATGCTTCTGTTTCAAATTGTGACACACAGTCATTACAGTATGTGTGTTTGAGATAACTGCCCAACTCTCTCAATGTATTATTAATCTGACACACACTTTTTATTCTGATGAATAGAAATGTGTTAGGAGTTTGAGGAACAACCCAATGTTACTGGACAGAAATGCCATTCCTGCATCAACACTGGCTGAGAGGCACCAATCAGGAAAGAGGTGCTTCCTCTAAAATCACACCTCAAGCACAACTAAAACTTGCATCTGTTACTTGGACAAATTCACCTGACCTCATTTTTATTAGGTTAGGTGAATTTTTATCCATTTTCGGAAAGATTCTTATGTAATTTTTCCTTACAGTTACAATTCCTTCGTCAGCGTTTTCCAGCAGGTCGAGGCAGCAGTCACAGAGCGAAACAGCATGCGCCTTTAAAAGAGGACAAATTTCGTTTTCACACACTGCACCTTTAAATGACTGAAGTCACACGTTACACATTTTATACATGGCCTCTGATTTAGGAGTCAATTTCAAGTTATGTGTTAAGATGTACGAATCGGACAACTGAATGTGACGCTGTAAAATTTCTTTTTAGAGGTTTATTTTCACTCAGGTGAAAGGCACAGCTGGTTTAAAGGACTAAATATTTGTTGTGTTTTGGTTAGTTGTACTCTGATTTTGAGATAGCCTGGATGTAATTAGATAAATTACAGAAGTATCTTCAACTCCTGGAAGTAGCTTCAACTTTCTAGGTGCGCTGTATGCTTAGACTACACTTGCCTCACTGGTCCAGTGGCTTTTTGCACAAAAATGAAACCAAGTCCTTCATGCTCCTGACTAAGTCATAACAACACTGTTTCTCAAATAAACATCTCTCGAGCTAACTGTCTTACCTGTATAGTCAAGGAAGTGACTGTCGACAGGCTGATAATCAAGCCCAGCATAAGGTGAATAACGTCGTTGTACTCAGATGAACCACACTGCTTCTGCAGAGAAGCAGAGCATAACCTAAAATAACTTTAAAAACACTCACATTAACACTTTGCTGATGTGTTAGATTCTTTTAAGGATCTAAATCTAACACAGTGAACGGCAATTTGCACTTCTCCAAACAATGTTAGCAGATTATAGCTGTGTGCTTACAATAGCAGTGAGGAAGGCTTCCCAACATTCTCGCCGATGAGCGAGGTTTTGACGAATGACTTCATCTTTTGCCAGAAAGCCGACGGCTGATATGAGGGATGTGAGGACCTGTTGATTAGACTTGCTGATGCTTCCCTGTAAAATAATGAGGTAATCCCATTTAATTTTTTACTCAGGTAACTATGTATAAAATGAAATTTAAGACAGCAAAGCCTTGCCAGTATTGTCTTGAGTGGAACGACAACAGAATCTGTCGACATGTTTCTTAGCTTCAACCGAAATCTGCAAGAAAACAAGAACATTTCTAGCAATTATCTTTTTCTGACAGTGGCTGTCTGTTGTCACGGTGAAGTCTTCTCCATGATTTTGAAAGCCATCATCATGGACATTAAAGCGCATTTTTCTGTTGGTCTTTTATGGTATCCTAACATTTAGACAGTTTTTAATAATATATTACTCTGTTTGTAGTGAATCTACAATAATTAGTGACTTTCGCTGTTTGAATTGAACTACTGAACTTAGCAAGTCTAACTAATGAGATGTAAACCTAATTCCCTACGCAACTGCCTATGTTAAAATCTTTATAAATAAGAGCTCTAGTGCATAAAGATCAGCATTCAAATAGAAAGTGTTTTGTTTTTTGTTTGTTTTTTTCAATGAGCTTTCTACACATCGACAAAATACCTACATTGACTCAGCTCAGTTTCTACAATGGAGGGGACATTTCTTTTGGATACACATTTTATTAAAACCCTCTCTGAGCTACAGTGAAGGAAAACTGATCCACCCATTTTACGGCGGGACAGCTCGACTTATTTCCTGCTGTGTTTGAGAGCCTGAGATGCAACTTTCATGTCTGTTTCCAGCAGATCCCAGAGAGAGAAACAAGTTGAGAACGTCTTCTGTCTTTATGTGGCAATAACACCTAGATGGCACTTGTTGATTTATTAAAAATGCCACACACTGTGTTCCTTTAAGGACTGCTTCTTACTACGAAACAATTTTAAAATGCAGTATAAGGACATAACTTGTGCAGAAAAACAGTTGACTCCTCTCTTTCTAAATATCTGAGATTGCATTGTCAGTACGAGAACTAAGCCAGAGACATCTGATGAGACGTGCAGCATTATTACCCATCTTCGGCAGCAAAGGTTTCCAGAATACAGACTGCTGTGATCCCCTGCTGCCGCTTTGGTTCAGAGATGCACCTCATGAGGTTTCTCACTAACCTTTAAAGAGACAAAGAGACAGGGGATCATACCAAATAATATCTATCCCATATGCAGTTCTCCATAATTAATGTAAAGGGAATTTGCAGGTAATTTTAATGATTGTGAATTTAAATAAACATTCAACTAATTATTCCTGCTTCTTTGAAAAACTAATTAGGTGGCAAAGTGCATACAAAGACAAACCAATAAACGACCAAGCACTGTTATTAGAGAAATAACAGAAAACCTCTTGGAAGGGTAGGAAGTTCAGTACAAAAGCTGGCAATGGTGAACATGTAGCCCAAGGCGAACCTTAATTTCCTTTCACAGACGTCTGAACTGGCCCCTGCACTGCATCTTTGTTTTGTAACAAATACCGTGGCGAGAGGCGTAAACTGATAGGAAGAATAAAAGTCTTACATGTGCAGGTCTAGGTTGTCGATGGCCAAACGTCTGCCATACAAAGTGTTTGAGTACAAACTCAGTAATTCCAGGCATTCCTTCACAACTTCGCCATGGTCTGACGTTAACAGCTGCACAACAGACTGTCTGGCAAGAGGACATTTCATCAGGATCTTCTGGTTTTCTTGAACTGTCGAGAGAAATGAAAATGAAAAACCTGGCTGAGAAATGGGCTTGCCAGAGCTGACAGTTTCTGACTTCAAATGCATAAACACGATGATGTTGCTACATCGGTGTGTTTCACCTTGAGCAAACCAATCACATTGCTTTGTCCCAGTTATCTCCGAGGCCAAACTTTTCAGTTTTGAAAACTTTAAACTGTATGAAATATAATGTTTATTCAGTTCTGCAAACACAATGTGTTTGCAGAACATATTGAATGGTTTACATTCAATAAACTTCTAGCAGAATCCTCTGTGGAAACATAAATTAAACAGATGAAAAGAATTGCCGACTTCCACTTTCAGGGTTTGTGCACGCAGAATTGGACTTAAACCCTCCTCCATGCCATTTTAAAGACATAAAAGGGTAATGTTATAATAACACTTTAGGATATTTAAATTGTGAGATGCAAAGTAAAGCATCCAGGAATAGGGCACAGGTGTGGATCATTACAATTCTCTGAAACCCCTCAGGTAGAAATTATTTTATTTAATCTTTATATGTAATCAATGTGGATTTAATCAAAAGTTATGGGTGCAGATCTTTAGGTTATAGTCTGAACTCACTGTGGAAATACTGTAAAATAAGATAGGAAAAGTTAAGGTTTCAGGAAAACAGTTCTGGAAACATGTGACCTCACGTAGTCGAAATGTGACTTCAATTATTCATTGGCATTGACACAACAAGCCAAACTGAGTACAAAACAGGAAACACCACATAGAAACAAATAATGACTTCACTAAACACTGAAAAGCTGAGAAATCACAGCAAATTACAGGATAATATTTGTATTTCCAATTTATTTAGAGCAATGGAAACTTTTGGGCACCTACCATTTTCATGACAAACGATCCTCCAAAGTTTCAACACTGACACACACAACTCTTGGCTGAGCAGATCATCCGTTTCCTGCAGCAAGCAGCTGTGAAGAAAACAACTCATATTTCAAGTTTTCCTTCTTATGATTAAATTAACTAATAAAAATTACTTTCAGTCCGGGAAACTCTGCAGAAAGAGTAAAATAATGGGTTCCAGGAAAACTGTTCTGGAAACATGTGACCTCAATGTGAAATGAAACTTAAGTTCTGTACCAGTTTCCGCTGAATATCTAATCATTGGACATTTTTAACATCATGGCAGTGACAGATCATGGAATAGCTGGAAGAAATATTGAATATGGCCTCATTTGTTATGTTTTGATTGGTTTTGACTGGTGTATCTCCCTCACTTCACCGTTCTCCCTGACAAATTGAAGCTAAAATTAAGCCGACATATTTTTTTTTATTATTATTATTTTTTGCGCTTTCTACCCCTTTGTACTTCCCGGACACTGTGTTCCAACGTGATTCATGACAGCGCTAATAATGACAACATGGAGAGCAGTGACAAGTTAATAATATCCTTAGTGATCTGTCATGAGGGACTAATAATTCTTATCTCGTACAAAACACTCCCACTTTCTAGGACAAAAACACATGGCCTTTTCCTCAGCGCAGCACTCAGCTCCATCTCCTGAGTGATCATCTTTTATTTCTGGGGCTATTACACAAACAGCTGGAAAGAGACAGAGGGGAAGGTGAATGATCTTTCTAGTTTAGGCCATCATCGTCTCTGTGTGTCCCCATCTCTCTGTCCATCTGTCAAAGCTCCACTGAGAATTGAGGGCTACCTCTCCCAGTGGTCTCTTTACCTCTTCAGCACGTCATTGCTGCCGATGATACTAAAGCCATTGTTCAGTCTGAAGAGAGTCTTTCCTGCACCTGTTAGGAGAGAAGAGCAGATAGCGAAGGAAGACAGAAAACCATTCATTAGCCAGAGGCAGAGAGGCTTTACAGAAACACGACACTTTTCTCCTTGTTCGGTTTACCTTTGCTCACTGGATGAGATTCAGTGTTGGAAAAGAAAAGGAGAATGTAAATTGTGTGCAGCATACAACTGGTGGAGCTTTCCGTCCTGCTATTAATGATACACGAAGTCCAAAAAGTAGAGGACAGAGCACTTCAGCGGGAAAACTTGTGAGCTATAGGAGCATTTTAATGATCGTGAGTCGTATTGTTTGATATATTAATATCAGCAATGATTAAAAGAGAGGATTCAGATTTTAAAAAATGGCTAGCTCCCACTTACAGCAAGACTTGAAGGTTAGAATAATTTAACTAAAAACAGAGGGTGTGTTTTTGCCAGTGTTCAAAGGTTCGCTCATTAAAAAGATACAAAGTCTCCTCTTTAAAAAAAAGAAAAGAAAAGAAAAATGTTCTTTGTTCAGAAATTTAAAACGTGAAGGTTCAACAAAGCTGGAACATTATAATCAATGAGTTTCCTTTGGCCATTGGAGCTTCGGTCAATTATTGATCATGCCTCTACCATATTTAAAACTGGCTTTCTTTTAACCATTCAAGGTCACAGTTTCAAGAACTGAATATAATTTGTTGTCTATCTTTTTATTCAGCTGACAGCCTAAAGTTATTGTTCAACAAAAACAAAAAAAAAAACACAATCTGTCTGAAGATGAGCAGGAATTAAAAAAAATAATAAAACGCACAGTCTGTCTGTTAATGTTTCCAGTTACCTACACACTAAAAAATCAACTAAATGGCATTAAAAATATTACATCAGAACAATAAAGTGTAGCAAAATATAAAAAAAAACATTATGAAAAGTATGTTTAATACCTGCTTAAAGGTTGTGATTATTAAAAGGTACATTTAGTCTGACAAAAAAAAGCAAAGGAATCCATATTCTAATTTATAGAATATCAATGTATATACTGTATGAAAGTGAAAAAAAAAAACTATTTGGCTACATGGATGTAAGTCATTTATTAATTTATACTAATCTAATAGCTAATTTTAATTTTAATTTTAATGTTAGCTAACTACACCTTAAAGGCAGCAGTCTTTTAAAGGGAGATTTATATAATGACGTTATTCATTAGCAAAGCATGTTGTGTTTAATTTAAACTACACTGCTCAAAAAAATAAAGGGAACACTCAAATAACACATCCTAGATCTGAATGAATGAAATATTCTCATTGAATACTTTGTTCTGTACAAAGTTGAATGTGCTGACAACAAAATCACACAAAAATCATCAATGGAAATCAAATTTATTAACCAATGGAGGCCTGGATTTGGAGCCACACACAAAATTAAAGTGAAATGTTCCCTTTATTTTTTTTAGCAGTATATTTAATCAAAACAAAACTAAAATGACTGCTTAAAGTTATTCTTTACTTTACTCTGAGAAATAAGGCAGCAATATCTGCCCAAGCCTTTAGAAACAAGATACAATCAAGGCGAAGCAATCAGATGAGATTATCCTCCCCCAAAGGGAATTGAGGGATTTACTGTTGCTTAAGTGGATGTTTATTGCCAGCTGGAGTGCGAATCAGAGCTCTAACCCAAATTGAATGTGCTTGTATTCACCGGTTTTAAGTAGTTTTAAGAAAAGACATGTTGGTCTAGTATTCAACAATTGGACGTAGTTTAGTTTTGTGGACGGAATGCAATTTTTGAGAATCTTTTCTTGAGGTTTAGAAAACACTGATCAAAATAGTTGTCAGACACTCTGACAACTTGTACAATTTTATAGACCAAAGAAAATGATCTCATAATTAACAAAAAACAGAAGTTGACTGCCTCCATGACTCAGATGTGAAGAACTCTGAGTTGTTGTTGTTTTTTTTGTTTGTTTTTTTTACTAAAGAAAATGCCTTGACCTGAAAATACTAAATAGGATGCCACATCCTGACATTTTTGCTTGACTCCTGACCACAGAGATGTCCTCAAGTTATTCAGAAGTAAAACCCAGCGAACAGCATCAGCTTGATGGCTACGTTACTTGCAGAGTTAAATGCGGGTATTCCACTAAGATTTTAATATAGATCAAAGACGTCACCGATGGATCGCAAAATTGGACTCAAGATATTTGTAGAAATCTTCAAAGAGTTTCTGCTACCCAATCAGATATTACTTTGCTTGAACAGCTTGCATGTCTTATACTGCTAACTAGGACGACAACTGATAGACTGCAAATAAATTCATATCTCAAGGTTAACAGGAACAGGAAGGTACCGGACTCACAGTTTATTGAAAATGGAAGAGAATAAATGTATTGTTCTGTTTGGACACCGCCGTCCTTACATTATAAGTTTTGGTTGTTTACAGTGTTTCTCTCTAGATCTGTCTGCCCTTACAGCTTCAGCAAGTAAAACTGGTAGCAAGTACATTTCTACAGGTCAGTCTGTGCCAGGTGACAAATTAATCAAAGTTGGTTTTACATTGAGCAATTTCTCCAACAAAAAAAGAATGCAAAGAAATATATAAAGTGCTTAACAAAGAATTGCAAACAGTTGATTTTTACACATTCTGTCAAGTTTCAACCACAACCTGCAATGTATTCAAATGGAACATAAGATTTCTTCTGCTCTTTTGAAATACTATTTCTCTTATACTACTTAACAAGAATTGTGCAGTTGGTGAATTTTGCAGAGAAGTAATTTATTTTATTTATTTTTTTGGTCACTGGTGGTAAATATACTATAAAGCTGACATTCATGACAAAAGTAAAAATCAGATGTTTACTTCGAGGCACTTGATTACAAAATACGCGCTCATCTCTTAGCAACAGATTAACAACAAACATTGTTACTGTTCAAAAAACATAAGATTTCCTCTGCTTTTTTGAAGTATTAGTTCTCTTATACTACTTAACAAGAATTGTGCATTTGATGAATTTGGCAGAAAAGTGAATTTCTCTCTCTTTTTTGTCATTGGTGGTAAATATAAAACATACATTAAACACAAAAATAAAAATAAGATGTTTACTTCCTGACCCTTGGTTACTAGAAACACACGAGCTCCTAGCAACAGATTAACACCAAATATTATTATAGTTCAGAAACATAAGATTTCTTCTGCTTTTTTCAAATACTTTTTATGTTTTACAACTTAATAAGAACTGCACATTTGGTGAATTTGGTAGAGAAGTGAAAAAGAAAATTGTCATTGGTGGTAAAGATATGATAAAACTTAACTTACTTGATATTTAGCGAGAATTGTGCTGTTGATGAATTTAGCAGAAAACTGAAAATGTTTTTGTTTTTTGTTTTTTGTCATTGGTGATGAAAATTTTATAAAACAGACATTAAACACAAAAATAAAAATCTGATGTTTACTTCGTGGCCCTTGGTTACCAGAAACGTGCTTGTCTCTTAGCAACAGATTAACAACAAATATTGTTATTGTTCAAAGAACATAAGATTTCCTCTGCTTTTTTGAAATACTATTTAACAAGAACTGTGTATTTGGCGAATTTGGCAGAAGAGTGTTTTTTTTTTGTTTGTTTTTTTTGTCATTGGTGGTAAATATATTATAACACAGATATTCAACATAAAAGTAAAAATCTGATTTATACTTCGTGGAGTTCGTTACCAGAAAAAAAAAAACGCTCATTTCTTAATACCAAAGTAATTGTTATGCATAAAACATAAGCTCTTTTTAAATACTGCTTATCTGCTTAGACACAAAAAAATTTACAGTTGGTACATTTTGCAAAAGTAAAAATCCGATGTTTACTGCGTTGGTTACCAGAAACGCGCTCATCTCTGAGCAACAGATTAACAACAAACATTGTTATTGTTCAAAGAACATAAGATTTCCTCTGCTCTTTTGAAATATTACTTGTTTTATGCTACTTAAGAATTGTGCATTTGATGAATTTAGCAGAAAAGTGAAAGTGTTTTTTTTTTTTTTGTCATTGGTGGTAAATACATTATAAAACAGAAACTCAACACAAAAATGTTGATTTATACTTCGTGGCAGTTCGTCACCAGTAAAAAAACCCTCATCTTTTAACACCAAATTAATACAGGTAATATTATTGTTTATAAAACATAAGCTCTGTTTAAATACTGCTTATCTGATTAGGGCCAAGAAATTTACAGTTGGTTAATTTTGCAAAAGTAAAAATCAGATGTTTACTTCATTGGTTACAAGAAACGCGCTCATCTCTTAGCAACAGATTAACAACAAACATTGTTACTGTTCAAAGAACATAAGATTTCCTCTGCTCTTTTGAAGTACTAGTTCGCTTATACTACTTAACAAGAATTGTGCATTTGATGAATTTGGCAGAAAAGTGAATTTTTCTCTCTTTTTTGTTATTGGTGGTAAATATAAAACAGACATTAAACAAAAGTAAAAATCAGATGTTTACTTCGTGGCCCTTGGTTACCCGTAACGTGCAAGCTCTTAGCAACAGATCAACAACAAATATTGTTATTGTTCAAAGAACATAAGATTTCTTCTGCTCTTTTGAAATACTACTTCTCTTATACTACTTAACAAGAATTGTGTAGTTGGTGAATTTTGCAGAGAACTGAAAATGTTTATGTTGTTTTTTTTTTGTCACTGATGGTAAATATATTATAAAACAGACATTCAAGACAAAAATACAAATCTGTTTACTTTGTGGCACTTTGTTACCAGAAAACGTGCTCATCTCTTAGCAACAGATTAACAACAAACTTTATTGTTCAAAAAACATAAGATTTCCTCTGCTCTTTTGAAAAACTGTTTGTCTTATCCTACTTAACTTGTGCATTTGGTGAATTTGGTAGAAAAGTGAAAAAAAAAATTGTCATTGGTGGTAAATATATTATAAAACAGACATTCAACACAAAAATTAAAATAAGATGTTTACTTCATGGCACTTGGTTACTAAATTACTCGCAAGCTCTTAGCAACAGATTAAAATGTTAACCAGCAATTGGACACCATGTGTATTTCTCCACTGTACAGTTATCATGTTTCTGCCCATTATGAGCTTTTCATCTTTTCTTCTGTATCATAAAAAAAACTATCAAAATAAGGACATATTTCAATGTTCTTCTTAGTCATTTTTCTCCTTCGTGTCTGTTTAACTGGCTGATAAGATTTTACGCCTCGTTTTCTGCTATTATTTTCGGCTAAAAGAAACAGCAAATGGATTGAACCATTTAAGCAGGTTAATGAGCGGAAGGTATAGGCTCAATAAGATTAGAGGGAAAACAGACTTGCACAAAGCCCGAGGAGCACTCACAGTCAGTAACTGCCTGTGACAGGCTCTCCAATCCTCCACAGTAATAGAGGGGCATCTGGCCGGGCCTAGACAGCTTCTCCAGCAGCTGGGGTACCGCTGTGGCCTTTCTCTCTCCTTTGTCAAGTTTTTCCTTTGCATCCATCTCCTGGCTATTTTTTTCCTCTTCTAAATCCACCAGGTCCAAATATTCTACAAAGGGGCATAAAAAGACAGAGGAAAGAGAAAGTTATAGCTCAATTATGATGGAAGTTGCACTATTGCATTTATACACATCTTCTCTTATTGGAGGACATAGTCATATCGATTTTCAAGTTCTTTGAAATGTTTTGCATTTAACACGACAGTGAGAAGAAATGTAGTCCCAGAGAAAACTTTGTATTTGCTAATCTCACTAGTTTGAAATCCACACTGGGTCAAAAGATGTATAGAAATTTAAATGAACGTGTGCGTCCCCAATTGTATTTAGTTACATTGCTTATCAGAAATGCTAATATTTTCATTGGATTGGTTGATGTCCAGCTACAGAACCAGCCTTTAAGAATCAACCACATTTGACCCCTTGACCATTCCAGGAGCTAAGTTTTAGCTGCTTTATGCAGTTCAAAGGAGCTGTGTTAGATGTGTGGGATTATTGCCTCGTTGGAGTGTCTCATTGTGTTCAGGTTTCAACAGTTGGACCCTTAGATTAAAAAAAAAATGGTTATAATGTCTCGGATCAACAAAGGAATCAAGAAATTTGTCTCAGTTTCGAAAGCTAAATATTCAACAATGACTTGTCTATTTCTATATTCTCAGAACAAAAAAGAGTCTGATTAGAGAAGCCAAGATGAGTGAATTAAACTAAAGAAAACTGTCCAGCATGGTGGTTAGAGCACCATGCTATGGGGCTTTTTCACTGCTAATAATAGGGTCAGCAAAAAAGCCAGAAACAGTAAATGGCTCTTCAATAAACCTGATTGAAAATTTGAGAAACTTTGCCTAAAACATCAGTCATTGCCCAGCTAATTTTAAAGAAAAGCCATATTCATGCCAAAAACTTGTTGACAGCAATAAAACAACTTCTAGAGGAAACTTATTCCAAATATTAGAGAAGATGTATTTTGTAAGATGTAATTTGTCTTAGTATGTATTCTGCATAATTTGGAAAAATATTCTTGCCTTAAGGTGATTAATATTATTCACTCCATCCCTAAAGCCATAAAGTTATCGATATTCATGCCAATGATCACTGTACGAAACATTTCACTTAGTAGAACACTAAATGTACAACAATATTGCTTATTCGATGTATTTGTGAGCTAGATGACTCACTAATCTTCAGGACTTAGTAAGATTATTGAATGAAAGGTGAACAAATTTTCAAAAAAACTAGTTTCAGTTTAGAGCTTTCTTCTATTTAAGCCTCTATTTTATAAAGTAGATTTTGCCTAATTAATTTAAAACAATTGTTATTACCTTTCACCATGCTTTCCTTTCCAGATTCAATCTCCAGTATCTTTTCAAAGCAGCTTCTTGCCTGAAACAGAGGAAAATCTCATAATTAAATACATTTTGTGCATTGCTGGCGTCCTCAAGACATCTCAGCAAGACTGACACAGAGTATGGAGGCAAAATAGTCACAATTATCTTCCAAATAGGTCTAATTTTTCACACTGTTAAAATTGGATATCAGCTTGTTTGGTAATGAAGGGCTGAAATGATTACAACAGAAAATGCCAGAGGATATATTGAATAAATTAAAATCAGATAGAACTCAGATCACATGTACAATGTTTTCATTCTTGGGAAGTTTTAAGAAAATTATTTTTACTTGAGGCTTCCAACGACTACAGCTTGGCCTTTTCTCTGGTATGTCTGGATGACATATATGTCTACTTAGAGCAACTATTAAAGTGACGGGATGTGACTGGATGTAATGAGAGATAATTATGCTCACCTCATTATAGTTCTTCAAGCCCAGGTATGCTTTCCCCATATGCACATAAGCCTTTATGCATCTTTCATTACACTAAGGTGGCAGAGAAAATTATCATTAGAGGTTATTCATCGGAAACATGTGAACAATTCACGTTCGAACACCAGTAGCTCTACCATAAAATAGCAATATGTCCACATTCAGATTTGACAATAAAAAGAATGGATTAATGTAACATATACTTAACTGTTTATTGGATTGAAAATGTTCTTGAAAAGTAGCATAGCAGTCAAGGTGGGTAACAAAACATTATGATTGGCAGATTCTTATAGAATCTGCCAATTCAATTTAGTTTTTTTTTTCATATAGCGCCAATTTACAACACGTCATCTCAAGAAATTTACAAAAAAGTCATTTCAATTCAATCACACATATATTCACATTAATCATACTTATCAGACGGTGCATTAAGCTCAGTTTGTTACTATAAATGGCTCAAAAAGGTTTTCTGTCTAAGGAAACCCAGCAGATTCCATTGAGTCTGCTGGGTTCGAGAAGCTGCATTCACTCCTTCTCGAATAAGAGTGCCAATCATATGTCATTTAACATTTTCTTTATTTGTTTAACATTATTAGTTTGGAGGTTTTGTATAAACAGGTATTAAAATACAAAAGTGAAAAGCCAAAGCATAACATTTTCTGAATTCCTTGCCATATTTTTTTACCTTCAAGGCCCACTCGCAGTCCATGACGGCTTCTTCATATCTTTCTAGCTTGATGTAGGCCTGGAGAAATCAAAACATTGAGAAGGCGGAAAATGAAAAACCAAAACGCACAAAAACAGAGACAGTTATTGTCGTCGCAGTGTTTGGTCAGAAACAAAGCATCATTTTCGAAGTTGTTGATCTTGAGAAGCTGCTTTGTTGTTAAAACATGCACTTTCGATGAAAATGTAAAATAGCAGAAGTTGAATAAGTTTCCTAACTATTTTTGTTCTTACTTTTGTTTCTTCTATTTTTTTTTTATCTTGTGTGGTGCCAAATTCCAGACATCAATGCATAAGAGTCAGGGGACATCCTGGACAGGTTGCCAATCCATCAAAGATACACAGATTCAAACCTAAGTGCAATTTGGAGATGCCAATCAACCTAATAAGACTATTTCTGGACTATGAAAGGAAGCCAGGAAAAAGAAATTAACCCCACGCAGAAATCCCACTGGTCGGAATTAACCATCTTGCTGCAATGTAACAGTATTAAGGTAACTTCATAATCCCACAACCAGCTCTGATAACATAGGAAAAACAACTTTGGACATGCTCAGAAGACTTCTGTGACAAAATCCTGTGTTTGTGCTGCAGAGACAGAAGTCAGGTAGATTTATCCAAACACTGGGCCAACAACAGTGCCCCAGGTGGTTGGGTTAGAGAACGATCCTTATCTTTCTTGACATCTCCCGCAGGAGAGGAAATAAGAAAAGGTAGGAAGTTGAAATTACCCAGAACAATTATCAATGGGTTGTGTTAGCATATATGCAGAAGGTATATATTTTAAGGCTTAATACTTACTTGTGCTCTGTTGGTGTAGAGTGGCTGCATGTCCCTAAGTACAGCCAATCCATCACTGTAACACTTCACTGCAGTTTCATAATCTTCTTGGGCATAAGCTTCATTCCCCTTATCTTTGAGAGCTGCAATAATTCAAGCAGAGAAACATTAATAAAGACGTTAGAGTAAACTCAAAAGAGCGACAAGACTACACCAGATGTAAGGAGGACAAAAGCATACCAGTTGCCTCTTTTAGTTTAACCATTCTCTTTCTTCCCCTCTCTTCGGCGTCTCTTGACATAACCTTCATGAAATGTTCTTATTAGAAAGAGCAACATAAAAGACAATTCAAATATTAGATCGTTTTGTTCACGTTTATAGAAAAACCTGCAAAGGTGATAAATACAGCCAGCATACACAATTTAACTGAACCAAATCGAGTTATATGCTAAGGCTCTCGGTTGCTTTAAGAAAGAGTGAAAAGAACAGCTGGCGAACAAAGATATTCATTGTGTTTTTCACTTTAAACACATCAAGCTGTCATAAGGTATTTCTGCAAAGAAAAAGTTCAGATGTGATGTAAAAAAAAACTGCTGCGTTGTCTTTGCCGGCTCCAGTATAGAACCTGATTTTTTTCTTTCTTATCATGAATTCAGAGTACAGTGGGTTCACTCCTTAAATTACATTGATTGATGAGTTTTCCTTTGCAAACTTCTGATGCAAAGTTAATTGAAGAGTGTTACCTCAGTGATTTTATATATATATATATATATATATA